>NW_024059873.1:10000-30332 GCF_016432855.1 Salvelinus namaycush | reverse complement strand
GGCTATATACAGGGGGTACCGGTACGAGTCAATGTGGAGCTATATAGGGGTACCGTACAGATCATGTGGAGGCTATATACAGGGTGGTACCGGTACAGAGTCAATGTGGAGACTATATACAGGGGGTACCGGTACAGAGACAATGTGGAGGCTATATACAGGGGGTACCGGTACAGAGTCAAGTGGAGGCTATTTACAGGAGGTACCAGTACATAGTCAATGTGGAGGCTATATACAGGAGGTATCAGTACAGAGTCAATGTGGAGGCTATATACAGGGTGTTACGGTACTGAGTCAATGTGGAGGCTATATACAGGGGTACCGGTACAGAGTCAATGTGGAGGCTATATACAGGGGGTACCGGTACAGAGTCAATGTGGAGGCTATATACAGGGTGTTACGGTACAGAGACAATGTGGAGGCTATATACAGGGGTACTGGTACAGAGTCAATGTGGAGACTATATACAGGGGGGTACCGGTACAGAGTCAATGTGGAGTTATATACATGGGGGGACTGGTACAGAGTCAATGTGGAGGCTATATACAGGGTACCGGTACAGAGTCAATGTGGAGACTATACAGGGGGTACCGGTACAGAGTCAATGTGGAGGCTATATACAGGGGGTACAGTACAGTCAAATGTGGAGGCCTATATACAGGGGTACCGGTACAGAGTCAATGTGGAGGCTATATACAGGGTGTTACGTGTACAGAGTCAATGTGGAGGCTATATACAGGGTGTACCGGTACAGAGTCAATGTGGAGGCTATATACAGGGGGTACCGTACAGAGTCAATGTGGAGGCTATATACAGGGGGTACCGGTACCGAGACAATGTGGAGGCTATATACAGGGTATTACGTACAGAGTCAATGTGGAGGCTATACAGGGGGTACTGGTACAGAGTCAATGTGGAGACTATATACAGGGTATTACGGTACAGAGTCAATGTGCGGGGCACCGGTGGTCGAGGTAATGAGGTAAAATGTACATGTAGGTAGAGTTATTAAAGTGACTCATATAATAACCAGAAAGTAGCAGTGGTGTAAAAAGAGGGGGTGGGGGGGGGTCAATGTGGAGGGCTATATACAGGGGAGCAATGCTAAATAGTCCTGGGTAGGCATTTAATTAGATGTTCAGGAGTCTTATGGGCTTGGGGGTAGAAGCTGTTTAGAAGCCTCTCGGACCTAGACATGGCGCTCCGTACCGTTTGCCGTGCGATAGCAGAGAGAACAGTCTATGACTTGGGTGGATTAAGTCTTTTAGGGCTTTCCTCTGACACCGCCTGGTATAGAGGTCCTGGATGGCAGGAAGCTTTGCCCCAGTGATGTACTGGGCCGTACGCACTACCTTCTCCCCTTCTCTCTTTCTCCCTCCCTCCCTCTCTCGTCCTTCCTGCCGGTTGCCTGGTTGCTGTGCTATCTATTTACATCGTGTATATTGTTGTGTTGGGGTAACTGGTTGACTCTGGCACGGTCCCCCCTTCTGCCTAGCTGGCTCCTGCTGCACAGTCACCCTGCCTCCGCCCCCCAGCGGGAAGCCGAGGGGGTTACCTCGGCAACGGAACACTACGACATCATAACAGTGTCAATCAAGGCCCGACCCCGGCAGAGGAGAAGCATGTGGCCGAAATGTGTCGACAGGAGAGGGAGGGAGAAGCATCCCAAAACGGAACGCCTATTCTGTTTATACTGCGCTCTCTACATATGAACAGGGCCCAATACAGAAGTAGTGCACTACGAAGGGAATATGTTTACCGTTTTGGGACACAAGACATTCTGTTCTCCTGTAATCTAGTGCTTCGTGTGGCTACTGGAAGGAACCGTTACTTCGTCATCTGGCTTTTCTTTAGAAAAGTTCTGCTAGTGCACATTCTTAGGATTTCTCTCTGAAAGTAGTGTACACTACTGTAGTAGTGTACACTACTTTGTGACCTCACCGTAGGGCTATTGTGACCTCACCGTAGGGCTATTGCTGCAAAAGACAGCCCTAGGTTATCACCCCGGACCCCCTGTTACCCATATGTCTGTACTGCTAAAGCTGATGGACACCATACATCTGTCCGTCTGTCTCTCTGTCTGTCTGTCTCTGTCTGTCTGTCTGTCTCTCTCTCTGTCTGTCTGTTTCTCCCTCTGTCTGTCTGTCTATCTGTCTCTCTGTCTGTCTCTGTCTGTCTGTCAGTTTCTCTCTCTGTCTCAACTTGTAATATAATGATCCTGTCTGAGTGGTAGAGTTGTAATATAATGATCCTGTCTGAGTGGTAGAGTTGTAATATAATGATCCTGTCTGGGTGGTAGAGTTGTAATATAATGATCCTGTCTGGGTGGTAGAGTTGTAATATAATGATCCTGTCTGGGTGGTAGAGTTGTAATATAATGATCCTGTCTGGGTGGTAGAGTTGTAATATAATGATCCTGTCTGGGTGGTAGAGTTGTAATATAATGATCCTGTCTGGATGGTATTGTAATATACTGATCCTGTCTGGGTGGTAGAGTTGTAATATACTGATCCTGTCTAGGTGGTAGAGTTGTAATATAATGATCCTGTCTGGGTGGTAGAGTTGTAATATAATGATCCTGTCTGAGTGGTAGAGTTGTAATATAATGATCCTGTCTGGATGGTAGAGTTGTAATATACTGATCCTGTCTGGGTGGTAGAGTTGTGATATAATGATCCTGTCTGGATGGTAGAGTTGTAATATAATGATCCTGTCTGGGTGGTAGAGTTGTAATATAATGATCCTGTCTGGGTGGTAGAGTTGTAATATAATGATCCTGTCTGGGTGGTAGAGTTGTAATATAATGATCCTGTCTGGGTGGTAGAGTTGTAATATACTGATCCTGTCTGGGTGGTAGAGTTTTAATATAATGATCCTGTCTGGGTGGTAGAGTTGTAATATAATGATCCTGTCTGGATGGTAGAGTTGTAATATAATGATCCTGTCTGGATGGTAGAGTTGTAATATAATGATCCTGTCTGGGTGGTAGAGTGTAATATAATGATCCTGTCTGGATGGTAGAGTTGTAATATAATGATCCTGTCTGGGTGGTAGAGTTGTAATATAATGATCCTGTCTGGGTGGTAGAGTTGTAATATAATGATCCTGTCTGGGTGGTAGAGTTGTAATATAATGATCCTGTCTGGGTGGTAGAGTTGTAATATAATGATCCTGTCTAGGTGGTAGAGTTGTAATATAATGATCCTGTCTGGATGGTAGAGTTGTAATATAATGATCCTGTCTGGGTGGTAGAGTTGTAATATAATGATCCTGTCTGGGTGGTAGAGTTGTAATATAATGATCCTGTCTGGGTGGTAGAGGGGTGTGCGGTTGGGTCGGAGGAACCAGAGGATGTGTGTGGTCGATGGCGTCAGCGTAGGACAGTGTGATGTTGAAATGTGTTGTCTGCTGTTGCTAAGTATCCTGCCCACTGCCACCTTCCAGCGTGACTGGGCTGTTTGTAGTCCTTTACTGCTCATTTTCATCCATGATCCCAAATGGCACTCTATGCCCTATGTAGTGCAGCACCCTATTCCCTATGTAGTGCAGCACCCTATGCCCTATGTAGTGCAGCACCCTATTCCCTAAAGTAGTGCAGCACCCTATTCCCTATGTAGTGCAGCACCCTATTCCCTATGTAGTGCAGCACCCTATTCCCTCTGTAGTGCAGCACCCTATTCCCTCTGTAGTGCAGCACCCTATTCCCTCTGTAGTGCAGCACCCTATTCCCTCTGTAGTGCAGCCCCCTATGCCCTATGTAGTGCAGCACCCTATGCCCTATGTAGTGCAGCACCCTATTCCCTATGTAGTGCAGCACCCTATGCCCTATGTAGTGCAGCACCCTATGCCCTATGTAGTGCAGCACCCTATTCCCTATGTAGTGCAGCACCCTATGCCCTATGTAGTGCAGCACCCTATGCCCTATGTAGTGCAGCACCCTATGCCCTATGTAGTGCAGCACCCTATGCCCTATGTAGTGCAGCACCCTATGCCCTATGTAGTGCAGCACTCTATGCCCTATGTAGTGCAGCACCCTATGCCCTATGTAGTGCAGCACCCTATTCCCTATGTAGTGCAGCACCCTATGCCCTATGTAGTGCAGCACCCTATTCCCTCTGTAGTGCAGCACCCTATGCCCTATGTAGTGCAGCACCCTATGCCCTATGTAGTGCAGCACTCTATGCCCTATGTAGTGCAGCACTCTATGCCCTATGTAGTGCAGCACTCTATGCCCTATGTAGTGCAGCACCCTATGCCCTATGTAGTGCAGCACTCTATGCCCTATGTAGTGCAGCACCCTATGCCCTATGTAGTGCAGCACTCTATGCCCTATGTAGTGCAGCACCCTATGCCCTATGTAGTGCAGCACCCTATTCCCTATGTAGTGCAGCACCCTATGCCCTATGTAGTGCAGCACCCTATTCCCTCTGTAGTGCAGCACCCTATTCCCTCTGTAGTGCAGCACCCTATTCCCTCTGTAGTGCAGCACCCTATGCCCTATGTAGTGCAGCACCCTATGCCCTATGTGTAGTGCAGCACCCTATGCCCTATGTAGTGCAGCACCCTATGCCCTATGTAGTGCAGCACCCTATGCCCTATGTAGTGCAGCACCCTATGCCCTATGTAGTGCAGCACTCTATGCCCTATGTAGTGCAGCACCCTATTCCCTATGTAGTGCAGCACCCTATGCCCTATGTAGTGCAGCACCATATGCCCTATGTAGTGCAGCACCCTATGCCCTATGTAGTGCAGCACCCTATGCCCTATGTAGTGCAGAACCCTATGCCCTATGTAGTGCAGCACCCTATTCCCTATGTAGTGCAGCACCCTATGCCCTATGTAGTGCAGCACCCTATTCCCTATGTAGTGCAGCACCCTATGCCCTATGTAGTGCAGCACCCTATGCCCTATGTAGTGCAGCACCCTATGCCCTATGTAGTGCAGCACCCTATGTAGTGCAGCACCCTATGCCCTATGTAGTGCAGCACTCTATGCCCTATGTAGTGCAGCACCCTATTCCCTATGTAGTGCAGCACCCTATGCCCTATGTAGTGCAGCACCCTATGCCCTATGTAGTGCAGCACTCTATGCCCTATGTAGTGCAGCACCCTATTCCCTATGTAGTGCAGCACCCTATGCCCTATGTAGTGCAGCACCCTATGCCCTATGTAGTGCAGCACCCTATGCCCTATGTAGTGCAGCACCCTATTCCCTAAAGTAGTGCACTATATAGGGAATAGGGTGCCATTTGGGATACAGAGGTGGTCTCCGGCACACTGGTACGGTATTCATGTATGATTCAACAATGTGTTTCATACATCTCAAACCAACAGTTTGTTCACTAGACATTCATCAGGGATTTCTATCTCAGACACTGAGTTCGTTCCTCCAGTGCAGGTAGATTAGCAGTACAGGTGTGTTAACCGTCCTCCTTTCAGCAGGTTAACGTCAAACATGCTTCCTGCCCTCAGACCATCACACACACACACTCTAACTCACACACACACATTCACACTCTCACTCACACACACACACACTCTCTCACACACACACACTCTCACACACACTCTCACTCACAGACACACACTCACACACACACTCTCTCTCACACACACACACACTCTCACTCACAGACACACACTCACACATTCACACTCTCACTCACACACACACACACTCTCTCACACACACACACTCTCACACACACTCTCACAAACACACACACACACACACACACTCTAACTCACAAACGCTTCTCTGCACAGATTCTCTTTTTTATTAAAGCTGTAATATATTGATAACATCCCAAATGGCACCCTATTCCCTATATAGTGCACTACTATAGACCAGAGCCCTATTCCCTATATAGTGCACTACTATGGACCAGAGCCCTATTCCCTATATAGTGGTACTACTATAGACCAGAGCCCTATTCCCTATATAGTGCACTACTATGGACCAGAGCCCTATTCCCTATATAGTGGTACTACTATAGACCAGAGCCCTATTCCCTATATAGTGGTACTACTATAGACCAGAGCCCTATTCCCTATATAGTGGTACTACTATAGACCAGAGCCCTATTCCCTATATAGTGGTACTACTATAGACCAGAGCCCTATTCCCTATATAGTGGTACTACTATAGACCAGAGCCCTATTCCCTATATAGTGGTACTACTATAGACCAGAGCCCTATTCCCTATATAGTGGTACTACTATAGACCAGAGCCCTATTCCCTATATAGTGGTACTACTATAGACCAGTGCCCTATTCCCTATATAGTGGTACTACTATAGACCAGAGCCCTATTCCCTATATAGTGGTACTACTATAGACCAGAGCCCTATTCCCTATATAGTGCACTACTTTGGACAGGGCCCTGGTCAGAAGTAGGTAACAGGGTACCCCCGAGCAGCCAGCGTTTTAACTTCACAGAAGGAATGTGCCCCGGACAGATTGTTGCGCTTATCGTTGCGCCGCCCGGGCCTGGCCGTTTTTTTTCTTCTATTTGCTATTGCTGGTTTCCATAGAAACATAATTTGTCTGTCTTTCTCAGTAGTAGTGGGCTGGTCAGTAGGCCTACCAGTCGTTTGTTGCAGTCGTCACGGTAACGGCGTGGAGCACAACACAAGACTGGAACACACAGTTACGCTGCTGTTTCTGATGGCATTTACTGACCTGTAGACCTCTCCTTCCTGTTCATCCTCCACCTCCCTCTTCCCTCCATCCTCTACTCCCCTCCGTTCATCCCTCCATCCTCCACCTCCCTCTTCCCTCCATCCTCTACTCCCCTCCGTTCATCCCTACATCCTCCACCCCCCTCTTCTTTCTGTTCATCCCTCCATCCTCCACCCCCCTCTTCCCTCCATCCTCCACCCCCCTCTTCCCTCCATCCTCTACTCCCCTCCGTTCATCCCTCCATCCTCCACCCCCCTCTTCCCTCCATCCTCTACTCCCCTCCGTTCATCCCTACATCCTCCACCCCCCTCTTCCCTCTATTCATCCCTCCATCCTCCACCCCCTCTTCCCTCCATCCTCCACCCCCCTCTTCCCTCCATCCTCCACTCCCCTTTTCCCTCCATTCATCCCTCCATCCTCCACCCCCCTCTTCCCTCCATCCTCTACTCCCCTCCGTTCATCCCTACATCCTCCACCCCCCTCTTCTTTCTGTTCATCCCTCCATCCTCCACCCCCCTCTTCCCTCCATCCTCCACCCCCCTCTTCCCTCCATTCATCCCTCCATCCTCCACCCCCCTCTTCCCTCCATCCTCCACCCCCCTCTTCCCTCCATTCATCCCTCCATCCTCCACCCCCTCTTCCCCCCATCCTCCACCCCCCTCTTCCCTCCATCCTCCACCCCCCTCTTCCCTCCGTTCATCCCCCCATCCTCAACCCCCCTCTTCCCCCCATCCTCTACTCCCCTCTTCCCTCCATCCTCCAGCCCCCTCTTCCCTCCCTTCATCCCCCCATCCACCACCCCCTCTTCCCTCCATCCAACACCCCCTCTTCCCTCCGTTCATCCCTCCATCCTCCACCCCCCTCTTCCCTCTATTCATCCCTCCATCCTCCACCCCCTCTTCCCTCCATCCTCCACCCCCCTCTTCCCTCCATCCTCCACTCCCCTCTTCCCTCCATTCATCCCTCCATCCTCCACCCCCCTCTTCCCTCCATCCTCTACTCCCCTCCGTTCATCCCTACATCCTCCACCCCCCTCTTCTTTCTGTTCATCCCTCCATCCTCCACCCCCCTCTTCCCTCCATCCTCCACCCCCCTCTTCCCTCCATTCATCCCTCCATCCTCCACCCCCCTCTTCCCTCCATCCTCCACCCCCCTCTTCCCTCCATTCATCCCTCCATCCTCCACCCCCTCTTCCCCCCATCCTCCACCCCCCTCTTCCCTCCATCCTCCACCCCCCTCTTCCCTCCGTTCATCCCCCCATCCTCAACCCCCCTCTTCCCCCCATCCTCTACTCCCCTCTTCCCTCCATCCTCCAGCCCCCTCTTCCCTCCATTCATCCCCCCATCCACCACCCCCTCTTCCCTCCATCCAACACCCCCTCTTCCCTCCGTTCATCCCTCCATCCTCCACCCCCCTCTTCCCTCCGTTCATCCCTCCATCCTCCACCCCCCTCTTCCCTCCGTTTAGTAGTAGTAGTAGTAGTAGTAGTAGTAGTAGTATATTTGGTGTAGTAGTAGTAGTAGTAGTAATAGTAGTAGTAGTAGTAGTATATTTGGTGTAGTAGTAGTAGTAGTATATTTGGTGTAGTAGTAGTAGCAGTAGTAGTAGCAGTAGTAGTAGTAGTAGTAGTAGTATATTTGGTGTAGTAGTAGTCATAGTAGTAGTAGTAGTAGCAGTATATTTGGTGTAGTAGTAGTCATAGTAGTAGTAGTAGTAGCAGTATATTTGGTGTAGTAGTAGTAGTAGTAGTAGCAGTATATTTGGTGTAGTAGTAGTAGCAGTATATTTGGTGTAGTAGTAGTAGCAGTATATTTGGTGTAGTAGTAGTAGCAGTATATTTGGTGTAGTAGTAGTAGTAGTACACTGCTCAAAAAAATAAAGGGAACACTTAAACAACACAATGTAACTCCAAGTCAATCACACTTCTGTGAAATCAAACTGTCCACTTAGGAAGCAACACTGATTGACAATAAATTTCACATGCTGTTGTGCAAATGGAATAGACAAAAGGTGGAAATTATAGGCAATTAGCAAGACACCCCGAAAAAAGGAGTGATTCTGCAGGTGGTGACCACAGACAACTTCTCAGTTCCTATGCTTCCTGGCTGATGTTTTGGTCACTTTTGAATGCTGGCGGTGCTCTCACTCTAGTGGTAGCATGAGACGGAGTCTACAACCCACACAAGTGGCTCAGGTAGTGCAGTTCATCCAGGATGGCACATCAATGCGAGCTGTGGCAAAAAGGTTTGCTGTGTCTGTCAGCGTAGTGTCCAGAGCATGGAGGCGCTACCAGGAGACAGGCCAGTACATCAGGAGACGTGGAGGAGGCCGTAGGAGGGCAACAACCCAGCAGCAGGACCGCTACCTCCGCCTTTGTGCCAGGAGGTGCACTGCCAGAGCCCTGCAAAATGACCTCCAGCAGGCCACAAATGTGCATGTGTCTGCTCAAACGGTCAGAAACAGACTCCATGAGGGTGGTATGAGGGCCCGACGTCCACAGGTGGGGGTTGTGCTTACAGCCCAGCACCGTGCAGGACGTTTGGCATTTGCCAGAAAACACCAAGATTGGCAAATTCCCCACTGGCGCCCTGTGCTCTTCACAGATGAAAGCAGGTTCACACTGAGCACATGAGCACATGTGACAGACGTGACAGAGTCTGGAGACGCCGTGGAGAACGTTCTGCTGCCTGCAACATCCTCCAGCATGACCGGTTTGGCGGTGGGTCAGTCATGGTGTGGGGTGGCATTTCTTTGTGGGGCCGCACAGCCCTCCATGTGCTCAGCCCAGCCTGACTGCCATTAGGTACCGAGATGAGATCCTCAGACCCCTTGTGAGACCATATGCTGACACATGCACATTTGTGGCCTGCTGGAGGTCATTTTGCAGGGCTCTGGCAGTGCACCTCCTTGCACAAAGGCGGAGGTAGCGGTCCTGCTGCTGGGTTGTTGCCCTCCTACGGCCTCCTCCACGTCTCCTGATGTACTGGCCTGTCTCCTGGTAGCGCCTCCATGCTCTGGACACTACGCTGACAGACACAGCAAACCTTTTTGCCACAGCTCGCATTGATGTGCCATCCTGGATGAACTGCACTACCTGAGCCACTTGTGTGGGTTGTAGACTCCGTCTCATGCTACCACTAGAGTGAGAGCACCGCCAGCATTCAAAAGTGACCAAAACATCAGCCAGGAAGCATAGGAACTGAGAAGTGGTCTGTGGTCACCACCTGCAGAATCACTCCTTTTTTCGGGGTGTCTTGCTAATTGCCTATAATTTCCACCTTTTGTCTATTCCATTTGCACAACAGCATGTGAAATTTATTGTCAATCAGTGTTGCTTCCTAAGTGGACAGTTGGATTTCATAGAAGTGTGATTGACTTGGAGTTACATTGTGTTGTTTAAGTGTTCCCTTTATTTTTTTGAGCAGTGTATATTTGGTGTAGTAGTAGTAGTAGTAGTAGTAGTAGTAGTAGTAGTAGTAGTAGTAGTAGTAGTAGTAGTAGTAGCAGTATATTTGGTGTAGTAGTAGTAGTACTCGTCACTCCAGAATGAGCTAATAATGAGCCGTGATGAGCGTTCCTCAACAGACCGAAGGGAACAACCAGAGAGGAAGAAGTGCCGGTCTTCAGGTTGGAATGTGAATAGCAGGACAGACTGCTCATTAAAGCAGCTCACTGCATCGCCACAAACACACAGGGGCTTTTATGAGAACAGAACAGAGGAAAGGGGGACCGTGCAGCAGGAGCCAGCTAGGCAGAAGGGGGGACCGTGCCAGAGTCAACCAGTTACCCCAACACAACAATATACACGCTGTAAATAGATAGCACAGCAACCAGCCAACCGGCAGGAAGGAAGAGAGAGGGAGGGAGAAAGAGAGAAGGGGAGAGGGTAGTGCGTACGGCCCAGTACATCACTGGGGCAAAGCTTCATGCCATCCAGGACCTCTATACCAGGCGGTGTCAGAGGAAGGCCCTAAAAATTGTCAAAGCCTCCAGCCACCCTAGTCATAGACTGTTCTCTTTGCTACCGCACGGCAAACGGTACCGGAGCGCCAAGTCTAGGCTCCCCCCCTTTTTTTGTTACGCTGCTGCTACTCGCTGTTTATTATCATAGTCACTTTACCTGCTTCCTAGATGTACATACTATGACCTCGATTACCTCGACTAACCTGTTGCACATTGACTTCTGTACCGGTACCCCCTGTATATATAGCATTGTTATTGTTATTTTATTGTGTTATTTAAAAAATAAAATGTATTTAGTTTATTTTGTAAATAATTTCTTAACTCTATTTTTCTTAAAACTGCATTGTTTTAAGTACTATACTGGTCTGCAATCTCAGGGGGGCCTAGACTTGGCACTCCGGTACCGCTTGCCGTGCAGTAGTAGAAAGAACAGTCTATGACTAGGGTGGCTGGAGTATTTGACAATTTGTATGGCCTTCCTGTGACACCGCCTGGTATAGAGGTCCTGGATGGCAGGAAGCTTGGCCCCAGTGATGTACTGGGCCGTATGCAATACGTTCTGTAGTGCCTTGCGGTCGGATGCCGTGCAGTTGCCATACCAGGCGGTGATGTAACCCGTCAGCATGCTCTCGATGGTGCAGCTGTAGAACGTTTTGAGGATCTGAGGACCCATGCCAAATCTTTTCAGTCTCCTGAGGGGGAAAATGTTTTTTCTTCACGACTGCCTTGGTGTGTTTGGAACATGATAGTTTGTTGGTGATGTGGACACCGAGGAACTTAAAACGCTCAACCTACTCCACTACTTTTTATTTCACCTTTATTTGACCAGGTAGGCAAGTTGAGAACACCTTTATTTGACCAGGTAGGCAAGTTGAGAACACCTTTATTTGACCAGGTAGGCAAGTTGAGAACACCTTTATTTGACCAGGTAGGCAAGTTGAGAACACCTTTATTTGACCAGGTAGCCAAGTTGAGAACACCTTTATTTGACCAGGTAGGCAAGTTGAGAACACCTTTATTTGACCAGGTAGCCAAGTTGAGAACACCTTTATTTGACCAGGTAGGCAAGTTGAGAACACCTTTATTTGACCAGGTAGGCAAGTTGAGAACACCTTTATTTGACCAGGTAGGCAAGTTGAGAACACCTTTATTTGACCAGGTAGGCAAGTTGAGAACACCTTTATTTGACCAGGTAGGCAAGTTGAGAACACCTTTATTTGACCAGGTAGCCAAGTTGAGAACACCTTTATTTGACCAGGTAGGCAAGTTGAGAACACCTTTATTTGACCAGGGAGGCAAGTTGAGAACACCTTTATTTGACCAGGGAGGCAAGTTGAGAACACCTTTATTTGACCAGGTAGGCAAGTTGAGAACACCTTTATTTGACCAGGTAGGCAAGTTGAGAACACCTTTATTTAACCAGGTAGGCAAGTTGAGAACACCTTTATTTGACCAGGTAGGCAAGTTGAGAACACCTTTATTAGACCAGGTAGGCAAGTTGAGAACACCTTTATTTGACCAGGTAGGCAAGTTGAGAACACCTTTATTTGACCAGGGAGGCAAGTTGAGAACACCTTTATTTGACCAGGTAGGCAAGTTGAGAACACCTTTATTTGACCAGGTAGGCAAGTTGAGAACACCTTTATTTGACCAGGTAGGCAAGTTGAGAACACCTTTATTTGACCAGGTAGGCAAGTTGAGAACACCTTTATTTAACCAGGTAGGCAAGTTGAGAACACCTTTATTTGACCAGGGAGGCAAGTTGAGAACACCTTTATTTGACCAGGTAGGCAAGTTGAGAACACCTTTATTTGACCAGGTAGGCCAGTTGAGAACACCTTTATTTAACCAGGTAAGCCAGTTGAGAACACCTTTATTTAACCAGGTAGGCAAGTTGAGAACACCTTTATTTGACCAGGTAGGCAAGTTGAGAACACCTTTATTTGACCAGGTAGGCAAGTTGAGAACACCTTTATTTGACCAGGTAGGCAAGTTGAGAACACCTTTATTTGACCAGGTAGGCCAGTTGAGAACACCTTTATTTAACCAGGTAGGCAAGTTGAGAACACCTTTATTTGACCAGGTAGGCAAGTTGAGAACACCTTTATTTGACCAGGTAGGCCAGTTGAGAACACCTTTATTTAACCAGGTAGGCAAGTTGAGAACACCTTTATTTGACCAGGTAGGCAAGTTGAGAACACCTTTATTTGACCAGGTAGGCCAGTTGAGAACACCTTTATTTAACCAGGTAGGCAAGTGGAGAACACCTTTATTTAACCAGGTAGGCAAGTTGAGAACACCTTTATTTAACCAGGTAGGCAAGTTGAGAACAAGTTCTCATTTACAACTGCGACCTGGCCAAGATAAAACAAAGCAGTTCGACACATACAACAACACAGAGTTACACATGAAGTAAAACAAACATACAGTCAATAATACAGTAGAATAAGTCTATATACAATGTGTGCAAATGAGGTGAGATAAGGGAGGTAAGGCAATAAGTAGGCCGTAGTGGCGAAGTAATTACAATATAGCAATTAAACACTGGAGTGATAGATGTGCAGAAGATGAATGTGCAAGTAGAGATACTGGGGTGCAAAGGAGCAAGATGCATAAATAAATACAGTATGGGGATGAGGTAGTTGGATGGGCTATTTACAGATGGGCTATGTACAGGTGCAGTGATCTGTGAGCTGCTCTGACAGCTGGTGCTTAAAGCTAGTGAGGGAAATATGAGTCTCCAGCTTCAGTGATTTTTTTCAGTTCGTTCCAGTCATTGGCAGCAGAGAACTGGAAGGAAAGGCGACCAAAGGTCGAATTGGCTTTGGGGTTGACTAGTGAGATATACCTGCTGGAGCGCGTGCTACTGGTGGGTGCTTCTATGGTGACCAATGGGCTGAGATAAGATGGGCTTTACCTAGGCACAGACTTGTAGATGACCTGGAGCCAGTGGGTTTGGCGACGGGTATGAAGCGAGAGCCAGCCAACAAGTTCATACAGGTCGCAGTAGTGGGTAGTATATGGTGTTTTGGTGAAAACAAATGGCACTGTGATAGACTGCATCCAATTTGTTGTTGGAGGCTATTTTGTAGACACCACAGCCCCGTTGATGTTAATGGGGGCGTGCTCTGTCCTCTTTTTCCTGTAGTCCAGGATCAGCTCCTTTGTCTTGATCACATTGAGGGAGAGGTTGTTGTCCTGGCACCACATGGCCAGGTCTCTGACCTCCTCCCTATATGCTGTCTCATCGTTGTCTATGATCCGGCCTACCACAGGTGTGTCGTCAGCAAATGCAATGATGGTGTTGGAGTCGTGCCTGGCCCCGCAGTCATTAATGAACAGGGAGTACAGGAGGGGACTGAGCACGCACCCCTGAGGGGCCCCCGTGTTAAGGATCAGCGTGGCAGACGTGTTGTTACCTACCCTTACCACCTGGGGGCGGCCCGTCAGGAAGTCCAGGATCCAGTTGCAGAGGGAGGTGTTTAGTCCCAGGATCCTTAGCTTAGTGATGAGCTTTGAGGGCACTATGGTGTTGAACGCTGAGCTGTAGTCAATGAATAGCATTCTCACATAGGTATTCCTCTTGTCCAGGCGGGAAAGGGCAGTGTGGAGTGCAATAGAGATTGCGTCATCTGTGGATCTGTTGGGGCGGTATGCAAATTGTAGTGGGTCTAGGGTTTTCTGGGATAATGGTGTTGATGTGAGCCATGACCAGCCTTTCAATCACCCAAGTCAGCGTAATTACATACATGATCAATGAAACACGTTCTATGACTAATGATGAATCAGCCTAATGTCTTATTACATGTGTATGGACAAGTCTTACTACATCAAACTATATGTACATCTCACTTTTAACATAAAAAGAGCCACTCCCAAGTACCATGTATTTTTCCCTTCACAAAGACAATGAGTAAAACAGAGCTAATGGTCTTTACTCAAGTTCTTCTCTAATTCTCTAAGGTTTATACGACTGCTTTTATAAATTATATTTACCCTTCTCTAATTCTCTAAGGTTTATAGGACTGCTTTTATATTTACCCTTCTCTAATTCTCTAAGGTTTACAGTGGCTCCAGTGAGCACGTAATCACCAGTTTCTTAGGTACACCACTCCGTTCACGAAAATGGTTTCTCTCCTACAGACAATGAGTCACATGGCTGTGGCTGTCTATATAAATCAGGCAGACAGGCATCGAGGCATTCAGTTCCTGATCTATTGAATGTTAGAATGGGGCAGAAGTAGAAACCTAAGCGACTTTGAGCGTTGGTATGATCGGTGTTTGGTATTTTAATTAGGATCCCCATTAGCTGTTGAGAAAGCAGCAACTACACTGTCCGAAGACAGTCAGACACGGCCTATTGTTCTGCTGTAGACGGAGAATATTGCAAACATTTCGGTTTCTGCATGAACTGTGGTTGTCAACTCTGTCTGAAATAATCCAAGGCAGTGTATCTGTTTCTGAGGTTCAGACCACACTATGAAGGAGTCTATCTGCAGTACTGTGGTACTTCTATATGGCCTAGTCTAGAGTAACTCTCTATCTCTGATACTGAGGCTGTCTGGAACAATACAATGGTCCATTCTAGAAGTCCAGGCTGGCTGTCATCTCTTTCTGACGTGTGCACCACAATACAAGTGACCACAATATGACAGATTATTTCTCCGGTTATTATAAACAGTTGTTTTAAAGTGAAACGATGTATGTTTTGTGTTTATCGATGTGTTTCTAAGAGTGTGTCATAGATTTGACATAAACTGAAGTAGTGTATTCTGACCTAACAAGCAAAAAAAAGGCAGTAACTCCTAATTTGGTGGAAAAATAAATTAATGTCATTTTTTTGCTACATTAAATACATGCTTAATCGTGTGAACAAATATCCTGCCTCTATTGTATTGTGTTTTGGAGAAAATGGGGGTCATGTTAGCAGTAACTGCATACCGTTACTGTGAAACCAAGGTAAATAAAAGCCATTTTATTTAGCCATCCACACTATCAGCACTTACTGTCTTTTAGCTTGGTAGGGCAGTACTATTCTCCAGAACATGTCTAACTTTCCTGATCTGTTGTAGTATGTATGACAACAATACAACACCACTGTCCATCTGCTCCTATGGTGATGGGGCTAGCCTCCTCAGGCCTCAGCCAACCCAGGGCCAGCCTCCCCAGGCCTCAGCCAACCCAGGGCCAACCTCCCCAGGCCTCAGCCAACCCAGGGCCAGCCTCCTCAGGCCTCAGCCAACCCAGGGCCAGCCTCCCCAGGCCTCAGCCAACCCAGGGCCAACCTCCCCAGGCCTCAGCCAACCCAGGGCCAACCTCCCCAGGCCTCAGCCAAACATTTGCATAAAATAGACTGTGAATTGAGTTGCAGTACGGCTGTGTTGGTGCTGACTGCTCATGTGTTGGCAGGCCCAACCCTTTAGATCCATGTCAACCCCCACTAACACCCAGAGATCCATGTAAACCGCCACTAACACCCAGAGATCCATGTCAACCCCCACTGACACCCAGAGATCCATGTCAACCTTCTCCTAGAGTGGAGAGACTGTTGATCCTGTATACTGCAGAGCAACGCCACTCTAGTACACGGTGGTGTAAAGTACTTAAGTAAAAAATACTTGAAAGTACAACTTAAGGAGTTTTTGTTGTGTATCTGTACTTTACTATTTATATTTTTGACAACTTTTACTTTTACTTCACTACATTCCTAAATATTGTTTTTACTTTTTACTCCATACATTTTCCCTGACACTCAAAAGTACGTGTTACCTTTCGAATGCTTAGCAGGACAGGGGAAATGGTCCAATTCACACAGAACATCACTGCCTCTTGATCTGGCAGACTCATTAAGCACAAATGTTTTGTTTGTAAATTATGTCTTTATGTTGGAGTGTGCCCCTGACTATCTGGTTTGCTTATTATAAGGAATGTGAACATATTTATTTGATAATTAAGTACACTACTGGTCAAGAGTTTTAGAACTACTGCTGCTGCTGATACTACTACTACTACTGTTGGTACTACTACTACAACGACTACACGTCTACTACTGTTAGTAGTACTACTACTACTGTTAGTACTTCTACTACAGCTACTATTAGTAATAATACTACTATCAGTACTACTACTACTACTACTATCAGTACTGCTACTACCACTATTAGTAATAATATTAGTGGTACTACTACTACTACTAGTGGTACTACTACTGCTACCATTAGTACTGCTACTACTACCATTAGTACTACTACTACTATTAGTAATAATACTACTACTACTATTAGTACTGCTACTACTACTATTAGTACTACTACTACTACTACTATTAGTAATAATACTACTACTACTATTAGTACTGCTACTGAGGCTGAGGTCCAGGCTGAGGTCCGGGCAGAGGTCGGTCCGGGCAGAGGCAGAGGCAGAGGCAGAGGCACAGACAGACAGACAGACAGACAGACAGACAGACAGACAGACAGACAGACAGACAGACAGACAGACAGACAGACAGACAGAAGCAGTGTCCTAGATGGCCTCCTATTCCCTACCTCGTTTGACCAAGGCCCACAGAGAGGAAGTCTACAAGGCAGCAGAAACCGCTAGGATTTGTTTCTAACATGGCAGACCTTTAACTGGTAGGTCAGATCCCAGAGCCTAATTAAAGCCAGAGATAATTACTCATATCTGACTGGATGGCATCGCACTGCACTATGTCATCCCTGGACAGCACTTATGTCTGGTGCAAATGTGTGCAAACAGAGAGAGAGAGGGGGGAGGGAGAGAGAGGGGGAGAGGGGGGAAGGAGAGACAGAGGGGGGAGGGGGGGGGAGAGGGGGGAGGTGGAGAGAGAGAGGGGAAAGATGGTTGGTGAGAGAGAGAGCAAGGGGGTGGGGGAGAGAGGGAGAGGGGAGGAGAGACAGTGAGAGAGAGGGGGGAGAGAGAGAGAGAGAGGGGGGGTTGAGTGGAGAGCAAGGGGGTGGGGGAGAGAGAGAGAGGGGAGGAGAGACACAGAGAGAGAGAGGGGGGGGGGAGCGAGAGCAAGGGGGTAAGGGAGAGGGGAGGAGAGACAGTGAGAGAGAGGGAGAGGGAGAGGGTGGGTGAGAGAGAGAGAGAGGGGGGAGAGGGGTTGCCCTGGAAGAAATAATGGCATAGTTTCAGCTTGGTGCCAATGAGAAGAGAAAAAGAGGGAGTATGAGAGGAGAGGAGAACAGAGGAGTGTTTGATTCTGACTAGACTGGATAGCTCTGAGTTACACAGCACCCCCCTACTGCATTGGATGACACAGCAAACTAGGAATGACAATTATTGCAATAAATAATTACTGGACGTATCCAAGTATATATGAATCTGTTCTAGACTGGATGTAAAATAGTGGCCCAAACTGACAACATTGCACAGCTCTGTTGAAAATAAAACATTGCGTCATAGGTGCAAATGGATCGGACCCTTTTTTTAAATTCTCGCCTAAAATGATGTACCCAAATCTAACTGGCTGTAGCTCAGGACCTGAAGCAAGGATATACATATTCTTAATACCATTTGAAAGGAAACACTTAGAAGTTTGTGGAAATGTGAAATGAATGTAGGAGAATATAACACATTAGATCTGGTGAAAGATCATACAAAGAAAAAAACATGCGTTTTCTATTATTTATTTTTTTTATTCAATCATCTTTGAAATGCAACAGAAAGGCCATTATATGATTTAGGAGTCTAGGCGCAATTTTGATTTTGTCCACTAGATGGCAGCAGTGTATATGCAAAGTTTTAGACTGATCCAATGAACCATTGCATTACAAGTACAAAATGTTGTATCAAGTCTGCCCAAACATGCCTAATTGGCCAATTGACACATTTTCAACTACATAACTGTGCTCTCTCCTCAAATAATAGCATGGTAATTTTTTCCCTGTAAGTAGCTACTATAAATTGGACAGTGCAGTTAGATTAAGAAGAATTTCAATATCAGACATGTCGATGTCCTGGGAAATGTTCTTGTTACTTACAACCTCACGCTAATCATATTAGCGCACGTTAGCTCAACCGTCCCTTGGGGGGGGGGGGGGGAGTCACCATTCCCATAGAGGTTAAATAACTTTTTCTTTCAGATGAGCTTTGGCGCTTAGCCGAACTAAGATATATCAATGCCTTGGATTAAATCGGGCCATATCAAAACATCAGACTTTGAAATGTGCTCCAGAGTCATTTCTATCAATCATGATTATGTTTTATGTCCTCATTGCTCTCTCTCTCCCTAATCTGACAGTTTCAGTCAGTAGTGGCCAACAAGTCTGTCAACTATTATACAGTGAGTGAAGGCAAACACGATGAGGAATAGGTGCAGCTGCTGCTAGTACTATGGCCTTAACTTGAAGTATCCCATTTCCTTAAATACCACACTCACAAATTACCCTGTGCATATACAGTATCAATGTAATCTACTCCAAATGGACTCGTGGATTTCCTAAAGTGTAGCGACCTGATACACCTCTCACAAAACTGTTCAGTCAGTTCAGTCCAAACCTCATCCACCCCACCCAGAAATGTTTCAGGCCCCGGCCTCTCATCAGTCTACCCCAGTCTCTCCTCAGCCAACCCCAGTGTCTCCTCAGTTTCTCCTCGGCCTACCCCAGCCTCTCCTCAGTCTACCCCAGTCTCTCCTCAGCCTACCCCAGCCTCTCCTCAGTCTACCCCAGCCTCTCCTCAGCCTCTCCTCAGTCTACCCCAGCCTCTCCTCAGTCTACCCCAGCCTCTCCTCAGTCTACCCCAGTCTCTCCTCAGCCTACCCCAGCCTCTCTTCAGCCTACCCCAGCCTCTCCTCAGCCTCCTCAGTCTACCCCAGCCCCTCCTCAGTCTACCTCAGCCTCTCCTCAGCCTACCCCAGCCTCCCCTCAGTATACCCAAGCCTCTCCTCAGCCTCTCCTCAGTCTACCCCAGTCTCTCCTCAGTCTACCCCAGTCTCTCCTCAGCCTACCACAGCCTCTCCTCAGCCTACCACAGCCTCTCCTCAGCCTACCCCAGTCTCTCCTCAGCCTACCTCAGTCTCTCCTCAGCCTACCCCAGTCTCTCCTCAGCCTACCCCAGTCTCTCCTCAGCCTACCCCAGTCTCTCCTCAGCCTACCCCAGTCTCTCCTCAGCCTACCCCAGTCTCTCCTCAGCCTACTGCAGTCTCTCCTCAGCCAACCCCAGCCTCTCTTCAGCCTACCCCAGCCTCTCCTCAGCCTCCTCAGTCTACCCCAGCCCCTCCTCAGTCTACTTTAGCCTCTCCTCAGCCTACCCCAGCCTCCCCTCAGTATACCCAAGCCTCTCCTCAGCCTCTCCTCAGTCTACCCCAGTCTCTCCTCAGTCTACCCCAGTCTCTCCTCAGCCTACCACAGCCTCTCCTCAGCCTACCCCAGTCTCTCCTCAGTCTACCCCAGTCTCTCCTCAGCCTACCCCAGTCTCTCCTCAGCCTACCCCAGTCTCTCCTCAGCCTACCCCACCCTCTCCTCAGCCAACCCCAGGCTCTCCTCAGCCAACCAGTCTCTCCTCAGCCTACCCCAGTCTCTCCTCAGCCTACCCCAGCCTCTCAGCCTACCCCAGTCTCTCCTCAGCCTACCCCAGTCTCTCCTCAGCCTACCCCAGCCTCCCCTCAGTATACCCAAGCCTCTCCTCAGCCTCTCCTCAGTCTACCCCAGTCTCTCCTCAGTCT
>NW_024059873.1:2500-5000 GCF_016432855.1 Salvelinus namaycush | reverse complement strand
CTGAATACAACAGGTGTAGTAGACCTCACAGTGAAATGCTGAATACAACAGGTGTAGACCTCACAGTGAAATGCTGAATACAACAGGTGTAGTAGACCTCACAGTGAAATGCTGAATACAACAGGTGTAGTAGACCTCACAGTGAAATGCTGAATACAACAGGTGTAGTAGACCTCACAGTGAAATGCTGAATACAACAGGTGTAGTAGACCTCACAGTGAAATGCTGAATACAACAGGTGTAGTAGACCTCACAGTGAAATGCTTTACTTACGAGAACTTAACCCCTCAATGCAGAGTTTTAAAAAGTAAGTCAGAAAAATTTGCTAATTAAACAAAAGAAAAAATTATAACACAATAAAATAACAATAACGAGGCAATATACAGGGGGTACCAGTACTGAGTCAATGTGGAGGCTATATACAGGGGGTACAGGTACAGAGTCAATGTGGAGGCTATATAAAGGGGGTACCGGTACAGAGTCAATGTGGAGGCTATATACAGGGGGTACCAGTACTGAGTCAATGGGGAGGCTATATACAGGGGGTACAGGTACAGAGTCAATGTGGAGGCTATATACAGGGGTACCGGTACAGAGTCAATGTGGAGGCTATATACAGGGGGTACCGGTACAGAGTCAATGTGGAGGCTATATACAGGGGGGACCGGTACAGAGTCAATGTGGAGGCTATATACAGGGGGTACCGGTACAGAGTCAATGTGGAGGCTATATACAGGGGGTACAGGTACAGAGTCAATGTGGAGGCTATATACAGGGGGGACCGGTACAGAGTCAATGTGGAGGCTATATACAGGGGGTACAGGTACAGAGTCAATGTGGAGACTATATACAGGGGGTACCGGTACAGAGTCAATGTGGAGGCTATATACAGGGGGTACCGGTACAGAGTCAATGTGGAGGCTATATACAGGGGGGACCGGTACAGAGTCAATGTGGAGGCTATATACAGGGGGGACCGGTACAGAGTCAATGTGGAGGCTATATACAGGGGGTACAGGTACAGAGTCAATGTGGAGGCTATATACAGGGGGTACCAGTACAGAGTCAATGTGGAGGCTATATACAGGGTGTACCAGTACAGAGTCAATGTGGAGGCTATATACAGGGTGTTACGGTACAGAGTCAATGTGGAGGCTATATACAGGGTGTTACGGTACAGAGTCAATGTGGAGGCTATATACAGGGGGTACAGGTACAGAGTCAATGTGGAGGCTATATACAGGGGGTACAGGTACAGAGTCAATGTGGAGGCTATATACAGGGGGTACCAGTACAGAGTCAATGTGGAGGCTATATACAGGGTGTACTGGTACAGAGTCAATGTGGAGGCTATATACAGGGGGTACCGGTACAGAGTCAATGTGGAGGCTATATACAGGGGGGACCGGTACAGAGTCAATGTGGAGGCTATATACAGGGGGTACAGGTACAGAGTCAATGTGGAGGCTATATACAGGGGGTACAGGTACAGAGTCAATGTGGAGGCTATATACAGGGTGTACTGGTACAGAGTCAATGTGGAGGCTATATACAGGGGGTACAGGTACAGAGTCAATGTGGAGGCTATATACAGGGGGTACTGGTACAGAGTCAATGTGGAGGCTATATACAGGGGGTACCGGTACAGAGTCAATGTGGAGGCTATATACAGGGGGTACCGGTACAGTCAAATGTGGAGGCTATATACAGGGTGTACCGGTACAGAGTCAATGTGGAGGCTATATACAGGGGGTACCGGTACAGAGTCAATGTGGAGGCTATATACAGGGGGTACCGGTACAGAGTCAATGTGGAGGCTATATACAGGGGGTACCGGTACAGAGTCAATGTGGAGGCTATATACAGGGGGTACCGGTACAGAGTCAATGTGGAGACTATATACAGGGGGTACCGGTACAGAGTCAATGTGGAGGCTATATACAGGGGGTGCCGGTACAGAGACAATGTGGAGGCTATATACAGGGTGTTACGGTACAGAGTCAATATGGAGGCTATATACAGGGGGTACTGGTACAGAGTCAATGTGGAGGCTATATAAAGGGGGTACCGGTACAGAGTCAATGTGGAGGCTATATACAGGGGGTACCGGTACAGAGTCAATGTGGAGGCTATATACAGGGGGTACCGGTACAGAGTCAATGTGGAGGCTATATACAGGGGGTACCGGTACAGAGTCAATGTGGAGGTTATATACAGGGGGTACCGGTACAGAGTCAATGTGGAGGCTATATACAGGGGGTACCGGTACAGAGTCAATGTGGAGGCTATATACAGGGGGGACCGGTACTGAGTCAATGTGCAGGGGTACGTGGTAGAGGTAATTGAGGTAATATGTACATGTAGGTAGGGGTCAAGTACAGAGATACTTCCTCATACTCTATACACTGTACAATATGAGAGATCAATGGCAACAACCCATTGATAAGATAACAGAAGATGGAGTACTGTGAACAGAGATACAGTATCACCTATTGGGAGA
>NW_024059872.1:0-30346 GCF_016432855.1 Salvelinus namaycush | reverse complement strand
TATATACACCAACAAAATTAACCCAGTAATGAGTATATATACACCAACTAAATTAACCCAGTAATGAGTATATATACACCAACTAAATTAACCCAGTAATGAGTATATATACACCAACAAATTAACCCAGTAATGAGTATATATACACCAACTAAATTAACCCAGTAATGAGTATATATACACCAACAAATTAACCCAGTAATGAGTATATATAATACTACAGTGTTCTTGTTGTAAAACCTGCCATCACTACAGTGGTCCACAGTGTTCTTGCTGTAAAACCTGCCATCACTACAGTGGTCCACAGTGTTCTTGCTGTAAAACCTGCCATCACTACAGTGGTCCACAGTGTTCTTGCTGTAAAACCTGCCATCACTACAGTGGTCCACAGTGTTCTTGCTGTAAAACCTGCCATCACTACAGTGGTCCACAGTGTTATTGCTGTAAAACCTGCCATCACTACAGTGGTCCACAGTGTTCTAGCTGTAAAACCTGCCATCACTACAGTGGTCCACAGTGTTCTTGCTGTAAAACCTGCCATCACTACAGTGGTCCACAGTGTTCTTGCTGTAAAACCTGCCATCACTACAGTGGTCCACAGTGTTCTTGCTGTAAAACCTGCCATCACTACAGTGGTCCACAGTGTTATTGCTGTAAAACCTGCCATCACTACAGTGGTCCACAGTGTTCTTGCTGTAAAACCTGCCATCACTACAGTGGTCCACAGTGTTCTAGCTGTAAAACCTGCCACCACTACAGTGGTCCACAGCGTTCTTGCTGTAAAACCTGCCATCACTACAGTGGTCCACAGTGTTCTTGCTGTAAAACCTGCCATCACTACAGTGGTCCACAGTGTTCTAGCTGTAAAACCTGCCATCACTACAGTGGTCCACAGTGTTCTTGCTGTAAAACCTGCCATCACTACAGTGGTCCACAGTGTTCTTGCTGTAAAACCTGCCATCACTACAGTGGTCCAGTGTTCTTGCTGTAAAACCTGCCATCACTACAGTGGTCCACAGTGTTCTTGCTGTAAAACCTGCCATCACTACAGTGGTCCACAGTGTTCTTGCTTAGCTAGTTCCCTTCACATCTGCCTTTTTCCATTTTCTCTCTTTGGCAAGCAGAGCCTTCTCTGGCATACCTCCTTTTCTCTCTCCCTTATCACCCACCTGCATTCATCCCTTGTTCAACATCAAATGAAAATGCTTCTCTTTGGTTGAGTTAGTTTCATGTTGGCTCTGGCCTGGAGAAGTTGGGGAGTATTGTACTGAGTAGATACTCAGCCTCCCAACTCTAATCTCTATAAATGGGGAGAGACCCTCTTTTCAATTATCTGTGTGTGTGTGTGTGTGTGTGTGTGTGTGTGTGTGTGTGTGTGTGTGTGTGTGTGTGTGTGTGTGTGTGTGTGTGTGTGTGTGTGTGTGTGTGTGTGAGAGCAAGAGAACACATCGTTATCATCATTACCAACCAAATGTCTTTCATTCTGAATTGATCGACTCAGTGCTGTTAACTACTTACTTTATTAACTAATGTACAAACGTTTTTTTTTTAAACTCACTTGTCTTTTCCTACTAGCACTAATAACTACTTGATTGAGGGAAAATGTGCTTCCTGTGCCTTTGGAAAGTATTCAGACCTCTTGACTTTTTCCACATTTTGTTACGTTACAGCCTTATTCTAGAATGAATTACATAAAACAATTTCCTCATCAATCTCCACACAATACCCCATAATGACATCACAATACCCCATAATGACATCACAATACCCCATAATGACATCACAATACCCCATAATGACGAAGCGAAAACAGGTTTTTACACATTTATAAAGATAAATAAACAGAAATATCTTATTTACATAGGTATTCAGACCCTTTGCTATGAGACTCTAAATTGAGCTCAGGTGCATCCTGTTTCCATTGATCATCCTTGAGATGTTTCTACAACTTGATTGGAGTCCACCTGGTGTAAATTCAATTGATTGGACATGATTTGGAAAGGCACACATCTGTCTATATAAGGTCCCACAGTTGACAGTGCATGTCAGAGCAAAAACCAAGCCAAGAGGTCGAAGGAATTGTCTGTAGAGCTCCGAGACAGGATTGTGTCGAGGCACAGATCTGGGTACCAAATCATTTCTGCAGCATTGAAGGTCCCCAAGAACACAGTGGCCTCCATCAAACTTATGTAAATGGAATATTTCAGTTTGTTATTTTTAATACATTTGATAACATTTCTAAAAACCTGTTTTTGCTTTGTCATTATGGGGTATTTTGTTAAGATTGATGAGAAAAAACTACCAATTTAATCCATTTTAGAATAAGGCTGTAACGTAACAAAATGTGGAAAAAGTCAAGAATACTTTCAGAATGCACTGTACTATGACTGACTTGTGGTTGTCTGACCTAGCGACAGTATCTTAAACCCAATTAACTGTAAGTCACTCTGGATAAGAGCATCTGCTAAATGACTAAAATGTAAATCTAAGATGACAGAAAATGATGATTGTATTTAAATGAAAGGTGAAAGTATTTTTCCGTTTGGCAGACCTTGGTGGGTGTGGTTAAGTGTATAGGAGGTGTGGTTACCCGAGTGGGTGGGTTATACTGTAGGGGGCTGGGTTACCTGAGTAGGTGGTGGAAGAAGCGTCGGGCGTACTTGCTGATTGGCCCTCTGTATTCTAGAACCACCGAGTCAGAGAGGGGGCGGGGCGGAGCGTAGAACACACCCAGAGCTGCCTCCAACTGGGCTGCAGACAGGAAATAAACATTCATTTGATTGGTTTACTGATTGACTGGTTGGTTGATTAATAGATTGATTAATGCATTGATGTAATAATTTGATGGTTAACTATACTTGGTTGATTGACTGATTCATTAGTCAATGGATTTATTGATTGATTCATTGATTTACAGTTTGCTGGACTGATTATTTGATTGACTAAGGCTACATTTACACCGGCAGCCCAATTCTGATAATTTTTCACTAATTGGTCTTTTGACCAATAATTAGGCAGATGACCAGAATTGGGCTGCCTGTGTAAACGCAGCCTAAGTGACATATTGATGAATGTATTGCCCCGGTCTCACCCTCTCTGGTCTGGTCCAGCTCTAGCCTCAGCAGGTAGTCTGTGACAGAGGTCAGTGCCCGGTAACACTCCGTTCCCATAGTGCTCCACTCCATGGCTCCCAGAATTCCTAGAGCCTGGTCCACCTGGCCACAGCGTAACCTCTGTTGCAACAGCTCTCCCGGACCCAGCTGACCCCCTGACAGAGCACCTGAAGAGGGAAGAGAGGGAGAGATGGATGAGGGGAGAAGGTAAAGGACACTGGACGTCACTACTGGACAGGCTACACTACACACTTTATTTCCAAAACATTTGATTTTAACGACTAGCTCTAAACCAGTGGTCACCAACCTTTTCTAAGTCAAGATCACTTTCGCAGTCCAAAAGCAAGCTGAGATCTACGTTATCACAGCATATTGGCTATACGCCTGGCCTGCCAATATTGTTATTCTCAGATCATATGATATTTAAAAACTGGTGTAGCACTTGCAAGGCAGAGCTGACCACACTTTGAAATAATTATATATTTTATTTTACTGGACTGACCTGCATCTGATGGTCATGGTGCTTTGAAGACAACCAGGAACTCAGAAAAATACGAGGTCAAATCATGATGTCAGTGATCTTAAGGTCGGAAAGTCCGAGCTCTAGAAAGAGGCCAGAGTTTCAGAGTTGGATTTTCCCCCCTAGTTGGATATCTTTATTTTCTCGAGTTCCCAGTTGGCATTAGTCTCAGCGGAGGGAGAGAGCAGCAGAGGGTCTCACGGTCCCTGCTCTCTCCTTCCTTTCCTCCGGTGAGACTGACCAGAGAGAAGAGACACTGTCTTCCACCTGATGGCAAAACTCAAGTCACACCGCATCTGCCACATGGACAAATTCATGATGTTCCTATGACCAGAGAAAGTGAAATATTCCTCGACATTAAAATAGACAACGAGCTGCTAATAATAATTAAAACGCAAGGCTAGCGATACACTTGGTTACTCATTCATTGCAGCACCAGTGGAAGTAGGGAGAAGCGCGTTTTATGTTTTGTAATAGTGGTGAATAAAACCACTGTTGACAGACCTGAATATTAACAAACATGAACTCACTCATAAAAACAGCAGCTTTTTTGCTGTATTCTTTGACAGTCTCTCTCTGGTCAAGGTTTTAAAAGTTATTAAATCTCATGTAGGCTAGTAGCCAATCAAACTTTGCTGTGGCCTTGGTTGTGGAAGCTGTAGGTACGGTGATCTGAGCTATCCGATTGGCCAGCGTAGGAGGCGTCCTGATTTAGCCACAGATCTCCCCGTCTGCCGGGTGAAGTTGGTCTTTTCAGAAAAATGTAATGGTTCAAAATTGGAATACTTTGCCTGACCGGTGCACAGGGCTTATGAATCAAGTGCACTTACTGCTAACAACGCAACACACACACACACACACACGAAAGGAGCGCAAGCCTTTATCGTTGGCTTTTCTACAGAAATGTCTTGAATGTCGACCGGTTGGTGACCACTGCTCTAAACCTAATCTTGTAAGATTTAAGTAGCGAGCACAAGACGTTTAAAATATGTATTTTCAACGTCTTTTGGCTATAGATGAATTGTCCTTGCTGCAGAGCACCCAGGGAAGCACTATGAATATCAAGGAGTTTGACTTTTTCCACATCTTGTTGTTGTTACAACCTGCATTTAAAAAGGGATGAAATTGAGATTGTGTCCAACTGATCTACACACAATAACCCATAAAGTCAAAGTGGAATTTTGTTTTTAGAAATGTGTACAAAATTAATTAGAAATAAAAAGCTGAAATGTCTTGAGTCAATAAGTATTGAACCCCTTCGTTATGACAAGCCTACATAACACAGTCAGGAGTAGAAATGTGCTTAACAAGTCACCTAATGAGTTGCATGGACTATAATAGTGTTTCATATGACTTCTGAAGGACTACCTCATCTCCATACCCCACACATACAATTATCTGGAAGATCCTCAGTCGAGTAGCGAATATCAAGCACAGATTCAACCACAAAGACCAGGGAGGTTTTCCAATGTCTCGGAATAGAGCTTTGCACAGGCTAAATCCTAGGAGGAAAACCTGGTTCAGTCTGCTTTCCAACAAACACTGGGAGACAAATTCACCTTTCAGCAGGACAATAACCTAAAACACAAGGCCAAATATACACTGGAGTTGCTTACCAAGATGACATTGAATGTTCCTGAGTGGTCTAGTTACAGTTTTGACTTAAATCGGCTTTAAAATCTATGTCAAGACTTGAAAATGGTTGTCTAGCAATGATCAACAACCAACTTGACAGAGCTTGAAGAGGTTAAAAAGAATAATGTGCAAGTATTGTACAATCCAGGTGTGCAAAGCTCTTAGAGACTTACCCAGAAAGACTCACAGCTGTAATCGCTGGGTGATTCTAATATGTATTGACTCAGGGGGTTGAATACTTATGTAATCAAGATTCCACTTTGACATTAGAGTATTTAGTGTAGATCACATGAAAATAGACAAATAAATCAATTTTAATCCCAATTTGTAACAATGAAATGAGGAAAAAGTCAAGGGGTGTGAATACTTTCTGAAGGCCCAGTAAGCTATAAGCACTCTTCTAGGAGTTACTTCTAGGAACAGGTAAGTAAGTGGCAGCCATCTTTGTGAACCCTGTCTGCAGCAGTAGTCAAGGCTGATATTGACTTGGCAATCTATTAACTGGAGAGTCAGTTTAATCACTGCGGTCTGTGTAGTGTGTGTGTGTGTGTGTGTGTGTGTGTGTGTGTGTGTGTGTGTGTGTGTGTGTGTGTGTGTGTGTGTGTGTGTGTGTGAGATTTCTGATACTTGTGTGAGTGTGTCGAGAGAGCTCTGTGTATACATTTGAAGTTGGAAGTTTACATACACCTTAGCCAAATACAGTTAAACTCAGTTTTTCACAATTCCTGACATTTAATCCGAGTAAAAATCCCCTGTCTTAGGTCAGTTAGGATCACCACTTTATTTTAAGAATGTGAAATGTCAGAATAATAGTAGAGAGAGTGATTTATTTCAGCTTTTATTTCTTTCATCACATTCCCAGTGGGTCAGAAGTTTGCATACACTCAATTAGTATTTGGTGTCATTGCCTTTAAATTGTTTAACTTAGGTCAAACGTTTCGAGTAGCCTTCCACAAGCTTCCCACAATAAGTTGGGTGAATTTCGGCCCATTCCTCCTGACAGAGCTGGTGTAACTGAGTCAGGTTTGTAGGCCTCCTTGCTCACACATGCTTTTTCAGTTCTGCCCACACATTCTCTATAGGATTGAGGTCAGGGCTTTGTGATGGCCACTCCAATACCTTGACTTTGTTGTCCTTAAGCCATTTTGCCACAACTTTGGAAGTATGCTTGGGGTCATTGTCCATTTGGAAGACCCATTTGCGACCAAGCTTTAACTTCCTGACTGATGTCTTGAGATGTTGCTTCAATATATCCACATAATTGTCCTGCCTCATGATGCCATCTATTTTGTGAAGTGCACCAGTCCCTCCTGCAGCAAAGCACCCCCACAACATGATGCTGCCACCCCCGTGCTTCACGGTTGGGATGGTGTTCTTCGGCTTGCAAGCATCCCCCTTTTTCCTCCAAACATAACGATGGTTATTATGGCCAAACAGTTCTATTTTTGTTTCATCAGACAGAGGACATTTCTCCAAAAAGTACGATCTTTGTCCCCATGTGCAGTTGCAAACCGTAGTCTGGCTTTTTTAAGGCAGTTTTGGAGCAGTGGCTTCTTCCGTGTTGATTGGCCTTTCAGGTTATGTCGATATAGGACTCGTTTTACTGTGGATATAGATACTTTTGTACCCGTTTCCTCCAGCATCTTCACAAGGTTGATTTGCACTTTTCGCACCAAAGTACGTTCATCTCTAGGAGACAGAACGCGTCTCCTTCCTGAGCGGTATGACGGCAGCGTGGTCCCATGGTGTTTATACTTGCGTACTATTGTTTGTACAGATGAACGTGGTACCTTCAGGCATTTGGAAATTGCTCCCAAGGATGAACCAGACTTGTGGAGATCTACAATTTTTTTTCTGAGGTCTTGGCTGATTTCTTTTGATTTCCCCATGATGTCAAGCAAAGAGGCACTGAGTTGGAAGGTAGGCCTTGAAATACATCCACAGGTACACCTCCAATTGACTCAAATTATGTCAATTAGCCTAACAGAAGCTTCTAAAGCCATGACATCACTTTCTGGAATTTTCCGAGCTGTTTAAAGGCACAGTCAACTTAGTGTATGTAAACTTCTGACCCACTGGAATTGTGATACAGTGAATTATAAGTGAAATAATCTGTCTGTAAACAATTGCTGGATAAATTACTTGTGTCACGCACAAAGTAGATGTCCTAACCGACTTGCCAAAACTATAGTTTGTTAACAAGAAATTTGTGGAGTGGTTGAAAAACGAGTTTTAATGACTCCAACCTAAGTGTATGTAAACGTCCGACTTCAACTGTAAGACTGTGTGTGTGTGTGTGTGTGTGTGTGTGTGTGTGTGTGTGTGTGTGTGTGGCTGTGATGCCCTCTTGGTTGCACGACAGTCAGGAGTGTACCATATGATCTCAATTACCTGAATTTTCCCCTGCAGCAGTCGACACCTACCCTTCCTGTACACAAAGCGAGACGCCCTGCACACACACCTTCACTGTCCGTACAAACACACACACACCTTCACTGTCCGTACAAACACACACAAGGTAAAGGGTGACTACTTCGAAAAATCTCAAATATATTTTGATTTGTTTTAAACTTTTTTAGTTACTACAAGATTCCATATGTGTTATTTCATAGTTTTGATTTCTTCACTATTATTCTACAATGTAGAAAATAGTAAAAATAAAGAAAAACCCTGAAATGAGTGTCCAAACCTTTCACTGGTACTGTATGTGTGTGAGGTGGGGGCGCACGTAGTCAGACGATTAGGGGGCAAAGTGACGACCACCTTATTGTCTAATCAATTTAATGAACGGGGGAAGAGGGGAGGGATTTTTAGTCCCAATTAAAATTACAAGCTGACAATTAGCAAACCCCTCAAATCCCCTAAAGACTCTGCTAATGTGGCTAATAGATCAGCTGAGATCTGTGTGTGAGCATGTGTGTGTGTGTGTGTATATGAGGTGAGTCTGAGTTCCGTGTGTCAGCATCTGCGCCTTGCTAAGTCTCACCACACATGCACACACTAGCCTGCTAGTGATACAGTGAAACACCAAACAGTCTAGCTAGCCTAACCCCTAGTCTGCTAGTGAAACACCAATCAGTCTAGCTAGCCTAACCCCTAGTCTGTCAGTGAAACACCAAACAGTCTAGCTAGCCTAACCTCTAGTCTGCTAGTGAAACACCAATCAGTCTAGCTAGCCTAACCCCTAGCCTGTTAGTGATACTCCAATCAGTCTAGCTAGCCTAACCTAGTCTGCTAGTGATACTCCAATCAGTCTAGCTAGCCTAACCCCTAGTCTGCTAGTGAAACACCAATCAGTCTAGCTAGCCTAACCCCTAGTCTGTCAGGGAAACACCAATCAGTCTAGCTAGCCTAACCCCTAGTCTGTCAGGGAAACACCAATCAGTCTAGCTAGCCTAACACCTAGTCTGTTAGTGAAACACCAACCAGTCTAGCTAGCCTAACCCCTAGCCTGCCAGTGAAACACCAATTAGTCTAGCTAGCCTAACCCCTAGTCTGCTAGTGAAACACCAATCAGTCTAGCTAGCCTAACCCCTAGTCTGTTAGTGAAACACCAATCAGTCTAGCTAGCCTAACCCCTAGCCTGCCAGTGAAACACCAATTAGTCTAGCTAGCCTAACCCCTAGTCTGCTAGTGAAACACCAATCAGTCTAGCTAGCCTAACCCCTAGCCTGCCAGTGAAACACCAATTAGTCTAGCTAGCCTAACCCCTAGTCTGCTAGTGAAACACCAATCAGTCTAGCTAGCCTAACCCCTAGCCTGCCAGTGAAACACCAATTAGTCTAGCTAGCCTAACCCCTAGTCTGCTAGTGAAACACCAATTAGTCTAGCTAGCCTAACCCCTAGTCTGCTAGTGAAACACCAATCAGTCTAGCTAGCCTAACCCCTAGTCTGTTAGTGAAACACCAATTAGTCTAGCTAGCCTAACCCCTAGTCTGCTAGTGAAACACCAATCAGTCTAGCTAGCCTAACCCCTAGCCTGTTAGTGAAACACCAATCAGTATAGCTAGCCTAACCCCAAGCCTGCTAGTGAAACACCAATCAGTCTAGCTAGCCTAACCCCTAGTATGTTAGTGAAACACCAATCAGTCTAGCTAGCCTAACCCCTAGCCTGCTAGTGAAACACCAATCAGTCTAGCTAGCCTAACCCCTAGCCTGCTAGTGAAACACCAATCAGTCTAGCGAACCGCGTCTTTTTCCCAACTCAGTTAAGCCAAAAACTTCAGAGGGGTGTTCTACTACGCTCCCATTGGCTAGCTAGCGTTGTCTCACTCACAGGCGATCAGCACAGAGACCGTGACCTTCCAAGGTCAGGATGGAAAGTTGAATTTAACAATTAGCTGCCTACCGTAATCCAGACCTGGTATTATCATGTTTGGTAACATTTGCCCATGTATTTATTTTCAGAGTTTCAATGAGTTGTAAAAAATGTCTCAGAGAACTCTGCTGAATTCCCTCAATTGAAGGGCAGCTAAGTTAACCTAGGCTACTTAATGTTACTAGCTCAGTATTTGAAGTTGTTTTATTATCATTAGTAGTCTATTATCAGGTAAAATCATATGCTTATTATTCATAATTTCTCAAATATTTATTAGCTAATCATTCAGTGGAATATGCTATGCTACAGCCATTGAATCTGTCTTTGAGCGTTAAGGGATGTTAATGGCTAGTTCGGTCCACGACATTATGTTATTATACACTGCTCAAAAAAATAAAGGGAACACTTAAACAACACAATGTAACTCCAAGTCAATCACACTTCTGTGAAATCAAACTGTCCACTTAGGAAGCAACACCGATTGACAATAAATTTCACATGCTGTTGTGCAAATGGAATAGACAACAGGTGGAAATTATAGGCAATTAGCAAGACACCCCCAATAAAGGAGTGGTTCTGCAGGTGGTGACCACAGACCACTTCTCAGTTCCTATGCTTCCTGGCTGATGTTTTGGTCACTTTTGAATGCTGGCGGTGCTTTCACTCTAGTGGTAGCATGAGACGGAGTCTACAACCCACACAAGTGGCTCAGGTAGTGCAGCTCATCCAGGATGGCACATCAATGCGAGCTGTGGCAAGAAGGTTTGCTGTGTCTGTCAGCGTAGTGTCCAGAGCATGGAGGCGCTACCAGGAGACAGGCCAGTACATCAGGAGACGTGGAGGAGGCCGTAGGAGGGCAACAACCCAGCAGCAGGACCGCTACCTCCGCCTTTGTGCAAGGAGGAGCACTGCCAGAGCCCTGCAAAATGACCTCCAGCAGGCCACAAATGTGCATGTGTCTGCTCAAACGGTCAGAAACAGACTCCATGAGGGTGGTATGAGGGCCCGACGTCCACAGGTGGGGGTTGTGCTTACAGCCCAACACCGTGCAGGACGTTTGGCATTTGCCAGAGAACACCAAGATTGGCAAATTCGCCACTGGCGCCCTGTGCTCTTCACAGATGAAAGCAGGTTCACACTGAGCACATGTGACAGAGTCTGGAGACGCCGTGGAGAACGTTCTGCTGCCTGCAACATCCTCCAGCATGACCGGTTTGGCGGTGGGTCAGTCATGGTGTGGGGTGGCATTTCTTTGGGGGGCCGCACAGCCCTCCATGTGCTCGCCAGAGGTAGCCTGACTGCCATTAGGTACTGAGATGAGATCCTCAGACACCTTGTGAGCCCATATGCTGGTGCGGTTGGCCCTGGGTTCCTCCTAATGCAAGACAATGCTAGACCTCATGTGGCTGGAGTGTGTCAGCAGTTCCTGCAAGAGGAAGGCATTGATGCTATGGACTGGCCCGCCCGTTCCCCAGACCTGAATCCAATTGAGCACATCTGGGACATCATGTCTCGCTCCATCCACCAACGCCACGTTGCACCACAGACTGTCCAGGAGTTGGCGGATGCTTTAGTCCAGGTCTGGGAGGAGATCCCTCAGGAGACCATCCGCCACCTCATCAGGAGCATGCCCAGGCGTTGTAGGGAGGTCATACAGGCACGTGGAGGCCACACACACTACTGAGCCTCATTTTGACTTGTTTTAAGGACATTACATCAAAGTTGGATCAGCCTGTAGTGTGGTTTTCCACTTTAATTTTGAGTGTGACTCCAAATCCAGACCTCCATGGGTTGATAAATTTGATTTCCATTGACCATTTTTGTGTGATTTTGTTGTCAGCACATTCAACGGTGTAAAGAAAAAAGTATTTAATAAGAATATTTCATTCATTCAGATCTAGGATGTGTTATTTTAGTGTTCACTTTATTTTTTGGAGCAGTGTAATTTTACATCTTGAAATACAAAGGCTAATGTTATTAATCAGTGACTGAAATTTCACGCTACGTGATCTTCACTTCCGGACTTGGAGACTTGGAGACTTGGGGACTTGGAGACTTGGAGACTTGGAGAGAGCTCAAAGCGTAGTAGAACGCCCCTCTGAATAACGGGCCGTGGTTTTGGCTTAACTGCGTTGGGGAAAAGAAAGAGGCAGCCTAACCACTAGTCTGTTAGTGAAACAAACAGGTCGGGCGACTATAATCCAATTCCAATGATTTAAATGAATGTGTGCAATTCCAAAATCAGAGGCTGTAGAAGGCCTCTGTAGTTTGTCTGTGTGACTGGTTGTTACATCTTGTCTTGTATACCCCTTACAAAAAAAGACAGCAGTTGTACAAGTGCAGTAACTGCCGTCGACTGTGGTATTTTGGAAGCAGTAATTGCAGAATAACTTCAGTGTACTGCAGTTAAACTGCACTCTGACTGCAATCTTTTTTCGCGTAAAGGGATCAGTCCATTCCTCCTGTAAATACTCTGACATTATGCTATGTGTCTCTATTCACTACAAAGGAAAGGAACCTTTTAACCAACAGCAACGAGACACTGAACGCAGCACCAAACCTCGAGGTAAAGACGTAGAAAACGACACAAAAACATCCTCAACGATGCGCTTCGGATGTTGAGTTTGTGTCGACACTGTAAAACACGTTTAGTGGTGTTTCTCGCTCTCTTAGTCTTCTCTTTATTTCTCTGTGCAAAAAAAACAACAAACTAGACTCTTTCAGAGGACGTGTGGCGCGCGGCACGCACCAAGCTGCCCTTCCGTAGCCTCTCCCCGAGCAGCCCTCGCCCCGGCGAACGTGTGCCCAGATGAGATAACTCTGGCAGGCAGAGGGAAGCAAGAGGGAGGGCCTCCTCCTCTGGAAGACAAGAAAATGAAAAAACCTGGATGCAAGCCAAGTCTTTCTTGTCTTTCTTTCTCACCGCTTCGAACTCACTCCCTGTCTCGCCCCCTCCCTCCCTCTCCTCCCCCCCTTTCCACCGTACCTCTCCCCCTCACCCCCATATATCCCCCTCTCCCCACCCACCCTCCCTCCCCCTTACCCCCTCTCCCCCTCCCTCCCCCCTCCCTCCCTCCCCCTCCCTCCCCTCCTCCCTCTCCCCCCTCCCTCCCTCCCTTACCCCACCCTCCCTCCTCCCTCTCTCCTTCCCTCCCTCCTCCCTCTCCCTCTCTCCCATGTAGCAGACCTAATGAATTGAGTAACTAAAGAAAATGAGGAGAGCTAAACAAGCAGGAAGACAAACAGACAGAAAGAGAAGAACAAGTGTGACTGAACACAGAACAGAAACACACACACAGACACACACACAGAAAGACACACACAGAAACACACACACAGACACACACACAGAAACACACACACAGAAACACACACAGACACACACACACAGAAACACACACACAGAAACACACACACAGAAACACACACACAGAAACACACACACAGAAACACACACACACAGAAACACACACACACAGAAACACACACACACAGAAACACACACAGAAACACACACACAGACACACACACAGACACACACACACAGAAACACACACGTTGGCGAGAATTATCATCGCAGAAAGACGCACGGTTACTTTCTTCATCAAAACCTTGGCAGACGATCAGAGGAGAGGAGGCTATTGTCAGAACCCGCATGCAAGCACACACACACACACACGCGCACGCACGCACGCACGCACGCACACACACGCGCACACACACGGACACCCTCTCTCTCCCCTCTCCCTCAGTTGAGTCGCATCGTCTTCTTGTGTCAGTGTCACATTTTCCTTCAAACATACACAGACACACACACACACACACACACACACACACACACACACACACACACACACCACACACACTTCCCCCCACATACAACCCCCCCTACACCCCGCCCACCCCCACACATGGTTTTCTTATGACAGTGTCACATCGCATCTTCTTCCAAAGTCACAACAATTAAGAGACGTGCTCCTCTCCTCCTCGGCAGGAACCTTTTGATTGGCAAACTTAATCTGAGGGCCCCAGGGGACACAGCCACTGTAAACGATTTATCGGAAAAATGCATCCCAGAATGCACCTGTGGGGGGCCCATGGCCCAGGGGCGATTATTGAATAACCTCTACGAGCTATGACTCCTTCTGCCCTCGCCGACCGACCCACAAATTAACTTTCCTCAACGCTAACAGTACGGATGCAGGGGTTGATGTAACCAACACTGTGTGTGTGTGTGTGTGTGTGTGTGTGTGTGTGTGTGTGTGTGTGTGTGTGTGTGTGTGTGTGTGTGTGTGTGTGTGTGTGTGTGTGTGTGTGTGTGTGAGAGAGAGAGAGACAGTATGGATGTATCAGGGCAGGGGTTGATGTGAGTAATGTGCTCCTCTCCTAAAGTGATAGTAGGTATGCCGGGTTTTGTTCCAGCACTACACAAACCCTTAACAAATTATAGGCTACCCTACCACCTGGCGACGGGGGTTTGTGTCCCGTCTAGACCTCTTCTGTCTCTGCCCTTACATTCGGTCTCCCTCTCTGTTTTCCCGCTGTACTGTCTAAAATGTAATATAAAAGGGGATGGGAGTTCTGATCTCCTTTAATACAACTAAACAGTATGGATGTTAGGACAGGGGTGGCCAACCAACCCTCCTTCTGGGGAGGGAGGTTTACAGGGAGTGCAGGGTTTTGTTTCAGCCCCACACTGTTACATTCTATTAATCAGCTGCTCCTCAGGACCTTGAGAGCAGACAGACAGAGAGCGAGAGAGAGACAGCGAGAGAGACAGAGAGCGAGAGAGACAGACAGCGAGCGAGAGAGAGGGACAGACAGACAGTGAGAGACAGACAGACAGCAAGGGAGAGAGACACATGGTACTGTCCACTCCACCCACCCAGTCTGAATCTCAGTGCGGCCAGTGGTCCTCCATGGAAGGCCAGCATCAGTGTATCAGCTCCCTCCAGCCCCGTCCCCCCAGCCCACTGCAGCCCCTCCAGCCCCCCAGGACAGCGCAGATGCTGGGCAAGCCTCAGAGTGGTGGTGGCTGGGGATGGGTCCTCTCCCACTAGGGTCAACCCTAGAGGAGCAAAATCATTACAAATCATTAATCAATCAAATTAACATTTATTTACATTGTTATTTCATAAACAAAATGTCTAAACAACAAAAAATGATAGGAAAACAAAGTCGTATTAGAAAATAGAGAGTATTTTATGATGTATAATAAAGGCATATCGTAAGATAATGAAGCTGCAGCATGGTATAATGGGTCTGCCTGACTATTACAGAAAGACCATTCAGGTGTGGGTCATACACACCACACTCTGAGGAAGCTGCACGCTCAGATGGACCACACTATGTGGTCTACTAAGACATGTTAAAACAAAGCTTCCTATTGCAACTTCTATTCAAGTGAATGTTGTGGTCGAGCAGTCCGTCCATTCGCCTGCAGCACAGATGTATACCGCTGTCGGCATTGGTTGGAATCCGGCCCAATGACTTTGTGACACACTCTCTACCCATCTTTCCCACTGTCTCTCCTCTTGAGCACAAAATGCTCAAAAATATATTTAAAACCTGTTTGGGATAGGGGGCAGCATTTTCACATTCGGATGAAAAGCGTGCCCAGAGTAAACTTCCTGCTACTCTGGCCCAGAAGCTAATATATGAATATTATTAGTAGTATTGGATAGAGAACACTCTGAAGTTTCTAAAACTGTTTGAATGATGTCTGTGAGTATAACAGAACTCATATGGCAGGCAAAAACCTGAGAAAAATCCAACCAGGAAGTGGGAAATCTGAGGTTTGTAGTTTTTCAACTCATTGCCTATCGAATATACAGTGTCTATGGGCTCATATTGCACTTCCTAAGGCTTCCACTAGATGTCAACAGTCTTTAGAACCTTGTTTGATGCTTCTACTGTGAAGAAGGGGGGAAAGAGAGCTGATTGAGTCAGGGGTCTGCCAGAGTGGCATGAGCTGGTCACGCGTGCTCACGTGAGAGCGACCTGCGTTCCATTGCAATTCTAAAGACAAAGAAATTCTCCAGTTGGAACATTATTGAAGATTATGTTAAAAACATCCTAAAGATTGATTCTATACATCGTTTGACATGTTTCTACGAACTGTAATATAACTTTTTGAACTTTTCGTCTGAACTTTCTTCTGGACTTGCCCGCGCCTCGTGAGTTTGGATTGTGAACTGAACTGAACAAAAGGAGTTATTTGGACATAAATGATGGACTATATCGAGCAAATCAAACATATATTGTGGAACTGGGATTCCTGGGAGTGCATTCTGATGAAGATCATCAAAGTGAATCTTTATAACGCTATTTCTGACATCTGTTGACTCCACAATATGGCGGGTATCTGCATTGCTTGTTTTTGTCTGAGTGCCGTACTCAGATTATTGCATGGTGTGCTTTTTCCATAAAGATTTTTTTAAATCTGACACAGCGGTTGCATTAAGGAGAAGTATATCTAACATTCCATGTATAATACTTGTATCTTTTATCAATGTTTATTATGAGTATTTCTGTAAATTGATGTGGCTCTCTGTAAAATCACTGGATGTTTTATGAACTTTATCGAACAAAACATACATGTATTGTGTAACATGAAGTCCTATGAGTGTCATCTGATGAAGATCATCAAAGGTTAGTGATTCATTTTATCTCTATTTCTGCTTTTTGTGACTCCTCTCTTTGGCTGGAAAATGGCTGTGTGTGTTTTTGTGACTAGGCTCTAACCTAACATAATCATATGGTGTGCTTTCGCTGTAAAGTATTTTTGAAATCGGACACGATGGGTAGATTAACAAGAAGTTAAGCTTTAATTTGGTGTATTGCACTTGTGAATGTATGAAAGTTACATATTTCTAAAAAAATATTTTGGAATTTCGCGCGCTGCCTTTTCAGCGGAATGTTGTCGAGGGGTTCCATAACTAGCCATAATAAGTTTTAAAAAGGGGTGAAAAGTGAGTGCTGGCCTTTCAAAAATAAAAGTAGTTTATACCTAGGGGAGCCAAGCCAAGATCCAGAACCATCAGTTCCCCCTGGCCTCCCCCCACCACCACCACCCCCCCTGCAGGGTGCCAGGCCACCAGGACGGGCGGGATGGGGCAGGGGGCGAGCAGCGACACCCCTCTCCTCTCATCGTAGAGGACCAGAGAGGAGTCGCTGAGGCCCAGTAGCAGGGTGGTTGAGGAGGGGTGGCGACAGCAGGAGACGGGGCGCGAGGAGAGGGGGATACGGGTCACCGAGAGACGTTGGAGGCGGCCGCGGGCGCACTCGTACACACAGGCGTCTGCCCAGGACGTCCCGGTGGTGGTGGTGTGGGATCCTTGGGGTCCTTCAGGCAGCTCCACGGACAGAAGCTGGTACGGCTGCAGGAGACTGAAGCAGAGATCCAACAGGTCACCCTCAGTACACATGGAGCTGAGCACCTGGAGGGGAGAGAGAGGAAGAGAGAGGGGGGAAAGAGAGACAGGTTAGACAGAGGAGGAGAAAGAGAGAGAGAGAGAAAGAGAGACACAGAGACAGAGAGACACAGACAGAAAGACAGACAGAAAGACTCAGACAGAAAGACTCAGACAGAGACTCAGACAGAGAGACTCAGACAGAGAGACTCAGACAGAGACAGAGAGACAGAGAGAGAGAGAGACTCAGAGAGAGAGACAGACAGACAGACAGACAGACAGACAGACAGACAGACAGACAGACAGACAGACAGACAGACAGACTCAGACAGAGACAGAGACAGAGACAGAGAGAGACAGACAGACAGACTCAGACAGACAGACAGAGAGACTCAGACAGACAGAGAGACTCAGACAGACAGACGGACGGACGGACAGACAGACAGACAGACAGACAGAACAATAACAGCGTAGCTTCACTACTCCCTCTAGAGATGGAGTGCCAATCAAACAAGCCAATGATAAGTGCTCCATTCAACTCAAGGTCACAAATGTTTTCCTGGAACATTTCCTACCAGTCTACTTGGCATATGCACTAAACAACAAACAATACCACTGCCTAGGTGGTAAATTGCCGTAATGGGACAAATAAAGCTGTAATGAATTGAACCCCACAAATGACAGAAAGTCGGTAACCTACTGACACAGAACACTGCAACACAAACAATAGGGCTGTGGATGTCGTGTAGCTACAGTGACAGTCTGACTAATTCATTTAGCTAGTCTCCCTCCCTGCCTGACTTTGTCCCTCCCTATCGGTCAGTCTCCCTCCGTGCCTGACTTTGTCCCTCCCTATCGGTCAGTCTCCCTCCGTGCCTGACTTTGTCCCTCCCTATCGGTCAGTCTCCCTCCCTCCCTATCGGTCAGTCTTCCTCCGTGCCTGACTTTGTCCCTCCCTATCGGTCAGTCTCCCTCCGTGCCTGACTTTGTCCCTCCCTATCGGTCAGTCTCCCTCCGTGCCTGACTTTGTCCCTCCCTATCGGTCAGTCTCCCTCCGTGCCTGACTTTGTCCCTCCCTATCGGTCAGTCTCCCTCCGTGCCTGACTTTGTCCCTCCCTATCGGTCAGTCTCCCTCCCTCCCTATCGGTCAGTCTCCCTCCGTGCCTGACTTTGTCCCTCCCTATCGGTCAGTCTCCCTCCGTGCCTGACTTTGTCCCTCCCTATCGGTCAGTCTCCCTCCCTCCCTATCGGTCAGTCTTCCTCCGTGCCTGACTTTGTCCCTCCCTATCGGTCAGTCTCCCTCCGTGCCTGACTTTGTCCCTCCCTATCGGTCAGTCTCCCTCCGTGCCTGACTTTGTCCCTCCCTATCGGTCAGTCTCCCTCCGTGCCTGACTTTGTCCCTCCCTATCGGTCAGTCTCCCTCCCTCCCTATCAGTCAGTCTCCCTCCGTGCCTGACTTTGTCCCTCCCTATCGGTCAGTCTCCCTCCGTGCCTGACTTTGTCCCTCCCTATCGGTCAGTCTCCCTCCCTCCCTATCGGTCAGTCTCCCTCCCTCCCTATCGGTCAGTCTCCCTCCCTGTCAGTCTCCCTCCATCCCTATCAGTCAGACTCCCTTGCCTGCCTCACTCCTTCACTCATTCCCTGCCTGCCTCCCTCCCTCCCTCCCTGCTTGTCTATCTCCATCCCTCCCTATTGGTTAGTCTCCCTCTCTCCCTCCCTCCCTGTCTGTCTGTCTCCCTCTGTCCCTCCCTCCCTGTCTGTCTGTCTCCCTCCCCCTCTCTGCTTGTCTGTCTCCCTCCCTCCCTGTCTGTCTGTCTGTCTGTCTCCCTCCCTGTCTGTCTCCCTCCCTCCCTCCCTCCCTCCCTGTCTGTCTCCCTCTGTCCCTTCCTCCCTGCTTGTCTGTCTCCCTCCATCCCTGTCTCTCTGTCTGCCTCTCTCCCTCCCTCCCTGTTACTGTCTCCCTCCCTCCCTGTTACTGTCTCCCTCCCTCCCTCCCCCCCTCCCCCCCTCCCTCCCTCCCTCCCTCCCTCCCTCCCTCCCTATCTGCCTCCCTGCCTGCCTGGTGCAAAACAAAGCAAAGCCGGTAGTTTGGCAGGCTCTGCCAAGAAGAGACTTAGGCAGGTTTTACCCACCATGGGCTGAGTCACAAATGGCTCCCTATTCCCCTATTATAGTGCACTACTTTAGACCAGATCCCTTTGGGCTCCCCTATAGACCCTGGTCACAAGCAGTGCACTAAATAGGGAATAGGGTGCCATTTGGGAATACAACAGGAAGGAAACAGATGACTGTTTTAGGCTCCTTTTTTTCTTCCCATAATCCCCTCGAGCTCCTGCTGCACCCCGGGGGGGTTGGCGGGGGAGGAGGTGCTGACAGCACAGAAAGGGGGATGACTGAGAGTGTGTGTGTGCTTAAGAGTGTGTGTGAGAGGCAGAGGTTAAGGGGAGGGTGGTGGGTTGGCATTTTGCCAGCCTCATGGTGAGCCACACCTGCCCCAGCCACAGACCCCCGTTCTCTGGGTACTGCCCCGACTGCAGGGCTGGGCCTCACACTACACTCACACTCACACACACTCACACTTCACAGGCGCACACACACACACACACACACACACACACACACACACACACACACACACACACACACACACACACACACACACACACACACACACACACACACACACACACACACACACACACACACACACACACACACACACAGGCTTCAGCTCCTCAGACGTACACTCTGTCACACACCTAGACTACACTTATCACCACACCTCTTAGTTATTACCCTGACTATCACACACCTAGACTACACTTATCACCACACCTCTTAGTTATTACCCTGACTATCACCCACCTAGACTACACTTATCACCATACCTCTTAGTTATTACCCTGACTATCACACACCTAGACTACACTTATCACCATACCTCTTAGTTATTACCCTGACTATCACACACCTAGACTACACTTATCACCATACCTCTTAGTTATTACCCTGACTATCACACACCTAGACTACACTTATCACCACACCTCTTAGTTATTACCCTGACTATCACACACCTAGACTACACTTATCACCCTGACGATCCTCTTCAAATCCCCCTGGTCCCACCAAAACAGGACTAGCTGATAGCTACACCTCCCCTCCCCTCCCACTCCTCAATATGACTAGCTGGTAGCTACACCTCACCTCCCCTCCCACTCCTCAATATGACTAGCTGGTAGCTACACCTCACCTCCCCTCCCACTCCTCAATATGACTAGCTGGTAGCTACACCTCCCCTCCCACTCCTCAATAGGACTAGCTGGTAGCTACACCTCCCCTCCCACTCCTCAATAGGACTAGCTGGTAGCTACACCTCCCCTCCCACTCCTCAATAGGACTAGCTGGTAGCTACACCTCCCCTCCCACTCCTCAATAGGACTAGCTGGTAGCTACACCTCCCCTCCCACTCCTCAATAGGACTAGCTGGTAGCTACACCTCCCCTCCCACTCCTCAATATGACTAGCTGGTAGCTACACCTCCCCTCCCACTCCTCAATAGGACTAGCTGGTAGCTACACCTCCCCTCACCTCCCACTCCTCAATAGGACTAGCTGGTAACTACACCTCCCCTCACCTCCCACTCCTCAATAGGACTAGCTGGTAGCTACACCTCCCCTCCCACTCCTCAATAGGACTAGCTGGTAGCTACACCTCCCCTCCCACTCCTCAATAGGACTAGCTGGTAGCTACACCTCCCCTCCCACTCCTCAATAGGACTAGCTGGTAGCTACACCTCCCCTCCCACTCCTCAATAGGACTAGCTGGTAGCTACACCTCCCCTCCCACTCCTCAATAGGACTAGCTGGTAGCTACACCTCCCCTCCCACTCCTCAATAGGACTAGCTGGTAGCTACACCTCCCCTCCCACTCCTCAATAGGACTAGCTGGTAGCTACACCTCCCCTCCCACTCCTCAATAGGACTAGCTGGTAGCTACACCTCCCCTCCCACTCCTCAATACGACTAGCTGGTAGCTACACCTCCCCTCCCACTCCTCAATAGGACTAGTTGGTAGCTACACCTCCCCTCCCACTCCTCAATAGGACTAGCTGGTAGCTACACCTCCACACACACTGCTGGCCCGATAAACCACATTTCACCACCTCGCCCCTGCCCCTTCCCAGACAGCCACACACTGTGCCAATATGGAGTGCTGGCAACACCAGGTACAGGGACAAGACGTGAACCAACCCTCTAGCCCTGACCTTACACCCCTACACAGAGGGATAGGAGTAGGGGTAGGGATAGTGATAGGAGTAGGAGTAGGGATAGGAGTAGGGATGGTGATAGGGGTAGGGATAGAAGTAGGGGTAGGAGTAGGGATAGGAGTAGGGATAGGAGTAGGGGTAGGAGTAGGGATAGGAGTAGGGGTAGGGATAGAGATAGGAGTAGGAGTAGGGGTAGGGATAGAGATAGGGGTAGGAGTAGCCCTTATTTTCTATGGTAGAGTAGGTCAGGGCGTGACTAGGGGTTAGTCTAGTTTATATTTTCTATGTGGGGTTCTAGTTTTGTTTTTCCATCTTGGTGATTTTGTATGATTCCCAATTAGAGGCAGCTGGTAATCATTGTCTCTAATTGGGGATCATATTTAGGTAGTTTTTTTCCACCTGTGTTTTGTGGGATATTGTTTATGTGTAGTTGCATGTTAGCACTCCATTGTCGTAGCGTTTCGTTTATTCTTTATTGTTTTGTTGTGTCGTTCACTTACTTTAAATAAAACAAATGTGGAACCCAGATCACGTTGGTCCGAGTATGCTTCCAACGATCGTGACATAAGGATAGGATTAGGAATAGGTGTAGGGATAAGAATATGGGTATGGATAGGAGTAGGGGTAGGAAGTAGAGGTAGGAGTAGGGATCAGAGTGGGGTAGGATTAGGAATAGGGATAGGAGAAGGGGTAGGGAGTAGAGGTAGGAGTAGGGATCGGCGTAGGGGTAGGAGTAGGGTGTAGAGGTATGAGTAGGAGTAGGATTATGGATAGGGGTAGGTGTAGTGTTAGGGGTAGGGATAGGGATAGGAGTAGAGGTTGGAATAGGAGTAGGAGTAGGATTATGGATAGGGGAAGGTGTAGTGTTAGGGGTAGGGATAGGAGTAGGGATAGGAGTAGAGGTTGGAATAGGAGTAGGAGTAGGGATTCGAGTAGAGGTAGACATAGGGATAGGCGTAGGGATATGAGTAGGAATATGGATATGAGTAGGAATAGGGATAGGAGTAGGGATAGGAGTAGGGAGTAGAGATAGGAGTAGGGATTTGAATAGGAATAGGGATATGAGTAGGAATAGGAGTAGGAGTAGGGATTGGAGTAGAGAAAGGAGTAGGAGTAGAGGTAGGGATAGGAGTAGGGATAGGGATAGGAGTACGGATAGGAGTAGGGATTGGAGTAGGGATAGGAGTAAGAATGGGGATATGAGTAGGAGTAGGAATAGGGATAGGTGTAGGGATTGGAGTAGGGCTAGGAGTAGGAATAGGGATATGAGTAGGAATAGGGATATGAGTAGGAATAGGGATAGGAGTAGGGATAAGAGTAGGGATAGGAGTAGGTGTATGGATAGGAGTAGGGATGGGAGTAGGAATAGGGATATGAGTATGGATTGGAGTAGGGATAGGAGTAGGGATAGTAGTAGGAGTATGGATAGGAGTAGGGATAGGAGTAGGGATAGGGATAGGAGTATGGATGGGAGTATGGATTGGAGTAGGGATATGAGTAGGGAGTAGAGATATGAGTAGGGATATTAGTATGGATAGGAGTAGGGATAGGAGTAGGAATAGAGGTAGGAGTAGGGGTAGGAGTAGAGATAGGGGTAGGGAGTAGAGGTAGGGATAGGAGTAGGGGTATGAGTAGGGGTTGGGATAGGAGTAGGGAGTAGGGGTATGAGTAGGGGTTGGGATAGGAGTAGGGAGTAGGGGTATGAGTAGGGGTCGGGATAGGAGTAGGGAGTAGGGGTATGAGTAGGGGTCGGGATAGGAGTAGGGAGTAGGGGTATGAGTAGGGGTTGGGATAGGAGTAGGGAGTAGGGGTATGAGTAGGGGTTGGGATAGGAGTAGGGAGTAGGGGTATGAGTAGGGGTTGGGATAGGAGTAGGGAGTAGGGGTATGAGTAGGGGTTAGGGTTAGGAGTAGGGAGTAGGGGTATGAGTAGGGGTATGAGTAGGGGTTGGGATAGGAGTAGGGAGTAGGGGTATGAGTAGGGGTTGGGATAGGAGTAGGGAGTAGGGGTATGAGTAGGGGTTGGGATAGGAGTAGGGAGTAGGGGTATGAGTAGGGGTCGGGATAGGAGTAGGGAGTAGGGGTATGAGTAGGGGTTGGGATAGGAGTAGGGAGTAGGGGTATGAGTAGGGGTTGGGATAGGAGTAGGGAGTAGGGGTATGAGTAGGGGTTGGGATAGGAGTAGGGAGTAGGGGTATGAGTAGGGGTTGGGATAGGAGTAGGGAGTAGGGGTATGAGTAGGGGTCGGGATAGGAGTAGGGAGTAGGGGTATGAGTAGGGGTTAGGGTTAGGAGTAGGGAGTAGGGGTATGAGTAGGGGTATGAGTAGGGGTTGGGATAGGAGTAGGGAGTAGGGGTATGAGTAGGGGTTGGGATAGGAGTAGGGAGTAGGGGTATGAGTAGGGGTTGGGATAGGAGTAGAGAGTAGGGGTATGAGTAGGGGTTGGGATAGGAGTAGGGAGTAGGGATATGAGTAGGGTTGGGATAGGAGTAGGAGTAGGATTATGGATAGGGGAAGGTGTAGTGTTAGGGGTAGGGATAGGAGTAGGGATAGGAGTAGAGGTTGGAATAGGAGTAGGAGTAGGGATTCGAGTAGAGGTAGACATAGGGATAGGCGTAGGGATATGAGTAGGAATATGGATATGAGTAGGAATAGGGATAGGAGTAGGGATAGGAGTAGGGAGTAGAGATAGGAGTAGGGATTTGAATAGGAATAGGGATATGAGTAGGAATAGGAGTAGGGATTGGAGTAGAGAAAGGAGTAGGAGTAGAGGTAGGGATAGGAGTAGGGATAGGGATAGGAGTACGGATAGGAGTAGGGATTGGAGTAGGGATAGGAGTAAGAATGGGGATATGAGTAGGAGTAGGAATAGGGATAGGTGTAGGGATTGGAGTAGGGCTAGGAGTAGGAATAGGGATATGAGTAGGAATAGGGATATGAGTAGGAATAGGGATAGGAGTAGGGATAAGAGTAGGGATAGGAGTAGGTGTATGGATAGGAGTAGGGATGGGAGTAGGAATAGGGATATGAGTATGGATTGGAGTAGGGATAGGAGTAGGGATAGTAGTAGGAGTATGGATAGGAGTAGGGATAGGAGTAGGGATAGGGATAGGAGTATGGATGGGAGTATGGATTGGAGTAGGGATATGAGTAGGGAGTAGAGATATGAGTAGGGATATTAGTATGGATAGGAGTAGGGATAGGAGTAGGAATAGAGGTAGGAGTAGGGGTAGGAGTAGAGATAGGGGTAGGGAGTAGAGGTAGGGATAGGAGTAGGGGTATGAGTAGGGGTTGGGATAGGAGTAGGGAGTAGGGGTATGAGTAGGGGTTGGGATAGGAGTAGGGAGTAGGGGTATGAGTAGGGGTTGGGATAGGAGTAGGGAGTAGGGGTATGAGTAGGGGTCGGGATAGGAGTAGGGAGTAGGGGTATGAGTAGGGGTTGGGATGGGAGTAGGGGTATGAGTAGGGGTTGGGATAGGAGTAGGGAGTAGGGGTATGAGTAGGGGTTGGGATAGGAGTAGGGAGTAGGGGTATGAGTAGGGGTCGGGATAGGAGTAGGGAGTAGGGGTATGAGTAGGGGTCGGGATAGGAGTAGGGAGTAGGGGTATGAGTAGGGGTATGAGTAGGGGTTGGGATAGGAGTAGGGAGTAGGGGTATGAGTAGGGGTTGGGATAGGAGTAGGGAGTAGGGGTTGGGATAGGAGTAGGGAGTAGGGGTATGAGTAGGGGTTGGGATAGGAGTAGGGAGTAGGGATATGAGTAGGGTTGGGATAGGAGTAGGGAAAGGATTGGTTTGGGACTACTCTTGTCTATTGGTTTCAGTGACTGGTCCAAACTATTCTTCTCCGTTGTTCTCCTCTCCTTCCCCGGCACATGGAAGATAACAGGGGCGGGGCCAGCTGAGAGCCTGGCCCCTTGTTCACAGCACCGGGCCTCACACAGACAATTACACAGCTCACAGAGCACAGAAAGACAGGGGCAGAGACAGAGTGAAGGAGGGATGGGGGGGAGGGAGGGATGTGAGTGAAGGGAGTGAGGGGGGCAGGGAGAGGGGGGGAGGGGGGTGAGTGAAGGGAGGGAGAGGGAGAGGGTGGAGGGAGGGAGAGGGAGAGGGTGGAGGGACGTCTTGGTGATGAGAATTAATAAGCTTGGGGGGGTGGGGGGGTAGAAGGTAGGTACGGTTAGACAAAGTCAACATGTACACAAACATGGGCGCACACACACACGCACACACACACACACGCACACACACACGCACACACACACACACACACACACGCAGACCCCCCCACACAGACCCCCCCACACACAGACACCCCCACACACTTCTGCGAGCAGGCCTTTCTAATCGACCTGGCCCGGGTATCCTGGAAGGATTATTGACCTCATCCCGTCAGTTGAGGATGCCTGGTCATTCTTTAAAAGTTACTTCCTCACCATCTTAGACAAGCATGCTCTGTTCAAAAAATGCAGAACTAAGAACAGATATAGCCCTTGGTTCACTCCAGACCTGACTGCCCTTCGACCAGCACAAAAACATCCTGTGGCGAACTGCAATAGCATCGAAGAGTCCCCGCGATATGCAACTGTTCAGGGAAGTCAGGAACCAATACACGCAGTCAGTCAGGAAAGCAAAGGCCAGCTTTTTCAAGCAGAAATTTGCATCCTGTAGCTCTAACTACAAAAAGTTCTGGGACACTGTAAAGTCCATGGAGAACAAGAGCACCTCCTCCCAGTTGCCCACTGCACTGAGGCTAGATAACACGGTCACCACCGATAAATCCGTGATAATCGAAAACTTCAACAAACATTTCTCAACGGCTGGCCATGCCTTCCTCCTGGCTACTCCAACCTTTGCCAACAGCTCCGCCCCCCCCCCGCTGCTACTCGCCCAAGCGTCCCCAGCTTCTCCTTTACCCAAATCCAGATAGCAGATGTTCTGAAAGAGCTGCAAAACCTGGACCCATACAAATCAGCTGGGCTTGACAATCTGGACCCTCTATTTCTGAAACTGTCCGCCGCCATTGCCGCACCCCCTATTACCAGCCTGGCAACCTCTCCTTCGTATCATCTGAGATCCCTAAGGATTGGAAAGCTGCCGCGGTCATCCCCCTCTTCAAAGGGGGAGACACTCTAGACCCAAACTGTTACAGACCTATATCCATCCTGCCCTGCCTATCTAAGGTCTTCGAAAGCCAAGTCAACAAACAGATCACTGACCATCTCGAATCCCACCGTACCTTCTCCGCTGTGCAATCTGGTTTCCGAGCCGGTCACGGGTGCACCTCAGCCACGCTCAAGGTACTAAACGATATCATAACCGCCATCGATAAAAGACAGTACTGTGCAGCCGTCTTCATCGACCTGGCCAAGGCTTTCGACTCTGTCAATCACCATATTCTTATCGGCAGACTCAGTAGCCTCGGTTTTTCTAATGACTGCCTTGCCTGGTTCACCAACTACTTTGCAGACAGAGTTCAGTGTGTCAAATCGGAGGGCATGTTGTCCGGTCCTCTGGCAGTCTCTATGGGGGTACCACAGGGTTCAATTCTCGGGCCGACTCTTTTCTCTGTATATATCAATGATGTTGCTCTTGCTGCGGGCGATTCCCTGATCCACCTCTACGCAGACAACACCATTCTGTATACTTCTGGCCCTTCCTTGGACACTGTGCTATCTAACCTTCAAACGAGCTTCAATGCCATACAACACTCCTTCTGTGGCCTCCAACTGCTCTTAAACGCTAGAAAAAATGCTTTTCAACCGTTCGCTGCCTGCACCCGCACGCCCAACTAGCATCACCACCCTGGACGGTTCCGACCTAGAATATGTGGACATCTATAAGTACCTAGGTGTCTGGCTAGACTGCAAACTCTCCTTCCAGACTCATATCAAACATCTCCAATCCAAAATCAAATCTAGAGTCGGCTTTCTATTTCGCAACAAAGCCTCCTTCACTCACGCCGCCAAACTTACCCTAGTAAAACTGACTTTCCTACCGATCCTCGACTTCGGCGATGTCATCTACAAAATAGCTTCCAATACTCTACTCAGCAAACTGGATGCAGTTTATCACAGTGCCATCCGTTTTGTTACCAAAGCCCCTTATACCACCCACCACTGCGACCTGTATGCTCTCGCTACATGTTCGTCGTCAGACCCACTGGCTCCAGGTCATCTACAAGGCTATGCTAGGTAAAGTGCCGCCTTATCTCAGTTCACTGGTCACGATGGCAACACCCACCCGTAGCACGCGCTCCAGCAGGTGTATCTCACTGATCATCCCTAAAGCCAAAACCTCATTTGGCCGCCTTTCCTTCCAGTTCTCTGCTGCCTGCGACTGGAACGAATTGCAAAAATCTCTGAAGTTGGAGACTTTTATCTCCCTCAACAACTTTAATTATCAGCTATCTGAGCAGCTAACCGATCGCTGCAGCTGTACATAGTCCATCGGTATACAGCCCACCCAATTTACCTACCTCACCCCCCATACTGTTTTTATTTATTTACTTTTCTGCTCTTTTGCACACCAGTATCTCTACTTGCACATGATCATCTGATGATTTATCACTCCAGTGTTAATCTGCTAAATTGTAATTATTCGCTCCTATGGCCTATTTATTGCCTACCTCCTCATGCCTTTTGCACACATTGTATATAGATTCTCTTTTTTTCTTTTCCTACTGTGTCATTGCTTGTTTATTCCATGTGTAACTCTGTGTTGTTGTCTGTTCACACTGCTTTGCTTTATCTTGGCCAGGTAGCAGTTGCAAATGAGAACTTGTTCTCAACTACCTGGTTAAATAAAGGTGAAATAAATAAAATAAAATAAAAACACACACATACCCCCACACACACATACCCCCCCACACACAGCCCCCCCCCCCCCCAAACACACAGACTCCCCCACACACAGACCCCCCCCCCCCCCCACACACACAGACCCCCCCCACACACAGCCCCCCCCCCCCCCAAACACACAGACTCCCCCACACACAGACCCCCCCCCCCACACACACAGACCCCCCCACACACAGCCCCCCCCCCCAAACACACAGACTCCCCCACACACAGACCCCCCCCCCAAACACACAGACTCCCCCACACACAGACCCCCCCCAAACACACACACCACCCCCACACACTCACACAGAACCTCCTCACCCCCTCCCCCACAGAACCCACACACGCAAACACACACAGACCCCCCCCCCCCTCACACACACACAACCCCCCCCACACACACGCAGAACCACCCCACACACACACAGAACCCCCCCCACACACACATAACCCCCCCACTCACACACACAACCCCCCCCCCCACACACACACAACCTCCCCACACACAGAACCCCCCCACACACACAGAATACCTCCCCACACACAACACCCCCACACACAGAACCCCCCCCCCCCCCCACACACACACACAGAATACCCCCCGACACTGAACACAAAACAGACTTGAAATAAAAACATATGTTTCCCTTCCTTTTTTCACAGAAATTCCAGGAATCATTAAAAATGTTAACTAAATGTTAAATAAATCCTAAATCATATTTGTCATGTTGTATAGACCACATAGGGAACAGGAATCAGGCTTTTAAACGGAGGGAGCGAGTGTTAAATGGGCTTAGCATGGCAGATAGCTGGCTCAACAAAAGGAACATATATATGAGCTTGAAGCGATTGAAGTCCCTGGCTCTCTTCTCCTTCGTCTTCTCAGATGAGCTCTGAGTGTTTGATTCTCTCCACACTTCTTAAATAAACTGCTTGCTTAATTTCACACCGCGCCATCAAACACACGCTGGTACACACACACGTACGCGAAAGCACACACACTTAATTTTACACCTCGCATTTGAAAAATGACAAACACTTTGATTAGATTCAGGAGAGGGGACTTTAATGTTCTTTTAAAACCATGGAGGAGGAAAGGGGGAGGAGAGAGGGAGAGGAGGGAGGAGAGGGGGGGAGAGAGGAGGGAGGGAGAGGAAGGAGGGAAGAGGGGGAGAGAGGGAGGAGAGGGGGTGGGGGAGGAGGGAGGGAGAGGGGGGAGGGAGGAGAGGGGGAGTAGGAGGGGGAGGAGGGAGGGAGAGGAGGGAGGGAGAGGAAGGAGTGATTAGAGGGGGAGGAGGGATGGAGGGAGGGATGAGAGGGGGAGGAGGACATGGGGAGGAGGAATGGAGGGGGGAGAGAGGGAGAGGAGGGAGGAGGGAGAGAGGGAGAGGAGGGGAGGAGGGAGGGGAGGAGGGAGGGAGAGGAGGGATTAGAGGGGGAGGGAAGAGGGGGAGAGAGGAGAGGAGGAGGGAGGAGAGGGTGGAAAGAGGAGAGGGAGAAAGAGGAGAGGGAGGAGAAGGGGAGGCAGGAGAGGGGAGGATGGAGGGGGGAGGAGGGAAGGAGGGAGGGAGGAGAGGGGAGGAGGGATGCAGGGAGGAGGGATTAGAGAGGGAGGAGAGAAGAGGGGGGAAAGAGGAGAGGAGGAGGAGGGAGGAGAGAGGAGGGAGGAGAGATGAGAAGGGGAGGAGAGAGGAGAAGGTGAGGGGGGGGGAGGAGAGGGAGGAGAGGGGGAGAGGAGAAGAGAGGGACGAGGTAAATAAATAAATAACTAGGTGAAGGAGGAGTGTGATAAACCAGGAGGAGGGAGGGAGGAGGGGAGAGGATGGGGGGAGAGGAGGGACATAAATAAAAGAACTAGGTGAAGGAGGAGTGTGATAAACCAGGAGGAGGAGGGGAGGAGGGAGGAGGGAGAGGGAGGAGGGGAGAGGGGGGGAGAGGAGGGACATAAATGAAATAACTAGGTGAAGGAGGAGTGTGATAAACCAGGAGGAGGGAGGGAGGAGGGGGAGAGGAGGGAGGGAGGAGGGAGGAGGGGAGAGGGAGGAGGGAGGGAGGAGGGGAGAGGAGGGACATAAATAAAATAAGCTAGGTGAAGGAGGAGTGTGATAAACCGGAAGGAGGGAGGAGGAAGATGAGGGACATAAATAAAATAATTGGGTAGAAAGGAGGAGTTGTGAATAAACCAGGAAGGAGGGGAGGGAGAGGGGAGAGGAGGAGGGAGGAGGGAGAGGGAGGAG
>NW_024059871.1:0-30370 GCF_016432855.1 Salvelinus namaycush | reverse complement strand
TACAGTATCTAGCCATATAACACACAGTATCTAGTCAGATAACATACAGTATCTAGTCAGATAACATACAGTATCTAGTCAGATAACATACAGTATCTAGTCAGATAACATACAGTATCTAGTCAGATAACATACAGTATCTAGTCAGATAACATACAGTATCTAGTCAGATAACATACAGTATCGAGTCAGATAACATACAGTATCTAGTCTGATAACATACAGTATCTAGTCAGATAACATACAGTATCTAGTCAGATAACATACAGTATCTAACATACAGTATCTAGTCAGATAACACACAGTATCTAACATACAGTATCTAGTCAGATAACACACAGTATCTACATACAGTATCTAGTCAGATAACATACAGTATCTAACATACAGTATCTAGTCAGATAACATACAGTATCTAACATACAGTATCTATCAGATAACATACAGTATCTAACATACAGTATCTAGTCAGATAACACACAGTATCTAACATACAGTATCTAGTCAGATAACACAGTATCTAACATACAGTATCTAGTCAGATAACATACAGTATCTAGTCAGATAACATACAGTATCTAACTACAGTATCTAGTCAGATAACATACAGTATCTAGTCTGATAACATACAGTATCTAGTCAATAACATACAGTATCTAGTCAGATAACATACAGTATCTAGTCTGATAACATACAGTATCTAGTCAGATAACACACAGTATCTAGTCAGATAACATACAGTATCTAGTCAGATAACATACAGTATCTAGCCAGATAACATACAGTATCTAGTCAGATACATACAGTATCTAGTCAGATAACATACAGTATCTAACATACAGTATCTAGTCAGATAACATACAGTATCTAACATACAGTATCTAGTCAATAACATACAGTATCTAACATACAGTATCTAGTCAGATAACATACAGTATCTAGTCAGATAACACACAGTATCTAGTCAGATAACATACAGTATCTAGTCTGATAACATACAGTATCTAGTCAGATAACATACAGTATCTAGTCAGATAACATACAGTATCTAGTCAGATAACACACAGTATCTAGTCAGATAACACACAGTATCTAGTCAGTAACATACAGTATCTAGTCAGATAACATACAGTATCTAGTCAGATAACAAACAGTATCTAGTCAGATAACATACAGTATCTAGTCAGATAACATACAGTATCTAACATACAGTATCTAGTCAGATAACATACAGTATCTAGTCAGATAACATACATTACTAGTCAGATAACATACAGTATCTAACATACAGTATCTAGTCAGATAACATACAGTATCTAACATACAGTATCTAGTCAGATAACACACAGTATCTAACATACAGTATCTAGTCAGATAACACACAGTATCTAACATACAGTATCTAGTCAGATAACATACAGTATCTAACATACAGTATCTAGTCAGATAACATACAGTATCTAACATACAGTATCTAGTCAGATAACATACAGTATCTAACATACAGTATCTAGTCAGATAACACACAGTATCTAACATACAGTATCTAGTCAGATAACACACAGTATCTAACATACAGTATCTAGTCAGATAACATACAGTATCTAGTCAGATAACATACAGTATCTAACATACAGTATCTAGTCAGATAACATACAGTATCTAACATACAGTATCTAGTCAGATAACATACAGTTATCTAACATACAGTATCTAGTCATATAACACACAGTATCTAGTCAGATAACATACAGTATCTAACATACAGTATCTAGTCTGATAACATACAGTATCTAACATACAGTATCTAGTCAGATAACATACAGTATCTAGTCAGATAACTACAGTATCTAACATACAGTATCTAGTCTGATAACATACAGTATCTAACCAGATAACATACAGTATCTAGTCAGATAACATACAGTATCTAGTCTGATAACACACAGTATCTAGTCAGATAACATACAGTATCTAGCCAGATAACATACAATATCTAGTCAGATAACATACAGTATCTAACATACAGTATCTAGTCAGATAACATACAGTATCTAGCCAGATAACACACAGTATCTAGTCAGATAACATACAGTATCTAGCCAGATAACATACAGTATCTAGTCAGATAACATACAGTATCTAGTCAGATAACATACAGTATCTAGTCAGATAACATACAGTATCTAGTCAGATAACATACAGTATCTAGTCTGATAACATACAGTATCTAGTCAGATAACATACAGTATCTAACATACAGTATCTAGTCAGATAACATACAGTATCTAGCCAGATAACATACAATATCTATTCAGATAACATACAGTATCTAACATACAGTATCTAGTCAGATAACATACAGTATCTAGTCAGATAACACACAATATCTATTCAGATAACATACAGTATCTAACATACAGTATCTAGTCAGATAACATACAGTATCTAACATACAGTATCTAGTCAGATAACACACAATATCTATTCAGATAACATACAGTATCTAACATACAGTATCTAGTCAGATAACATACACTATCTAGTCAGATAACATACAGTATCTAGCCAGATAACACACAGTATCTAGTCAGATAACACACAGTATCTAGTCAGATAACATACAGTATCTAGCCAGATAACACACAGTATCTAGTCAGATAACATACAGTATCTAGTCAGATAACATACAGTATCCAGTCAGATAACATACAGTATCTAGCCAGATAACACACAGTATCTAGTCAGATAACATACAGTATCTAGTCAGATAACATACAGTATCTAGTCTGATAACATACAGTATCTAGTCAGATAACATACAGTATCTAGTCAGATAACATACAGTATCTAGTCAGATAACATACAGTATCTAGTCTGATAACACACAGTATCTTGTCTGATAACACACAGTATCTAGTCAGATAACATACAGTATCTAGTCAGATAACATGCAGTATCTAGTCAGATAACATACAGTATCTAGTCAGATAACATACAGTATCTAGTCAGATAACATACAGTATCTAGTCAGATAACATACAGTATCTAGTCAGATAACATACAGTATCTAACATACAGTATCTAGTCAGATAACATACAGTATCTAACATACAGTATCTAGTCAGATAACATACAGTATCTAACATACAGTATCTAGTCAGATAACATCCAGTATCTAGCCAGATAACATACAGTATCTAGTCATATAACATACAGTATCTAGTCAGATAACACACAGTATCTAACATACAGTATCTAGTCAGATAACATACAGTATCTAACATACAGTATCTAGTCTGATAACATCCAGTATCTAACATACAGTATCTAGTCAGATAACATACAGTATCTAACATACAGTATCTAGTCAGATAACATACAGTATCTAGTCAGATAACATACAGTATCTAGTCAGATAACATACAGTATCTAGTCAGATAACATACAGTATCTAGTCAGATAACATACAGTATCTAGTCAGATAACATACAGTATCTAGTCAGATAACATACAGTATCTAACATACAGTATCTAGTCTGATAACATCCAGTATCTAACATACAGTATCTAGTCAGATAACATACTGTATCTAACATACAGTATCTAGTCTGATAACATCCAGTATCTAACATACAGTATCTAGTCAGATAACATACAGTATCTAGTCAGATAACATACAGTATCTAGCATACAGTATCTAGTCAGATAACACACAGTATCTAGTCAGATAACATACAATATCTAGTCAGATAACATACAGTATCTAGTCAGATAACATACAGTATCTAGTCAGATAACATACAGTATCTAGTCAGATAACATACAGTATCTAACATACAGTATCTAGTCAGATAACATACAGTATCTAGTCAGATAACATACAGTATCTAGTCAGATAACATACAGTATCTAGTCAGATAACATACAGTATCTAGTCAGATAACATACAGTATCTAACATACAGTATCTAGTCTGATAACATCCAGTATCTAACATACAGTATCTAGTCAGATAACACACAGTATCTAACATACAGCATCTAGTCAGATAACAAACAGTATCTAGTCAGATAACATACAGTATCTAGTCAGATAACATACAGTATCTATTCTGATAACATACAGTATCTAGTCAGATAACATACAGTATCTAGTCTGATAACATACAGTATCTAGTCAGATAACATACAGTATCTAGTCAGATAACATACAGTATCTAGTCAGATAACATACAGTATCTAACATACAGTATCTAGTCAGATAACATCCAGTATCTAGTCAGATAACATCCAGTATCTAGTCAGATAACATACAGTATCTAACATACAGTATCTAGTCAGATAACATCCAGTATCTAGTCAGATAACATACAGTATCTAGTCAGATAACATACAGTATCTAGTCAGATAACACACAGTATCTAGTCAGATAACATCCAGTATCTAGTCAGATAACATACAGTATCTAGTCAGATAACATACAGTATCTAGTCAGATAACATACAGTATCTAGTCAGATAACATACAGTATCTAGTCAGATAACATACAGTATCTAGTCAGATAACACTCAGTATCTAGTCAGATAACATACAGTATCTAACATACAGTATCTAGTCAGATAACATACAGTATCTAGTCAGATAACATACAGTATCTAGTCAGATAACATACAGTATCTAGTCAGATAACATACAGTATCTAGTCAGATAACATACAGTATCTAGTCAGATAACATACAGTATCTAGTCAGATAACACACAGTATCTAGTCAGTTAACATACAGTATCTAGTCAGATAACACTCAGTATCTAGTCAGATAACATACAGTATCTAGTCAGATAACACACAGTATCTAGTCAGATAACATACAGTATCTAGTCAGATAACACTCAGTATCTAGTCAGATAACATACAGTATCTAGTCAGATAACATACAGTATCTAGTCAGATAACATACAGTATCTAGTCAGATAACATACAGTATCTAGTCAGATAACATACAGTATCTAGTCAGATAACACACAGTATCTAATCAGATAACATACAGTATCTAGTCTGATAACACTCAGTATCTAGTCAGATAACATACAGTATCTAGTCTGATAACACACAGTATCTAGTCAGATAACATACAGTATCTAACATACAGTATCTAGTCAGATAACACACAGTATCTAGTCAGATAACATACAGTATCTAGTCAGATAACACACAGTATCTAGTCAGATAACATACAGTATCTAACATACAGTATCTAGTCAGATAACACACAGTATCTAGTCAGATAACATACAGTATCTAACACAGTATCTAGTCAGATAACATACAGTATCTAACATACAGTATCTAGTCAGATAACACACAGTATCTAGTCAGATAACATACAGTATCTATTCAGATAACATACAGTATCTAGTCAGATAACACACAATATCTATTCAGATAACATACAGTATCTAGTCAGATAACATACAGTATCTAACATACAGTATCTAGTCAGATAACATACAGTATCTAGTCAGATAACATACAGTATCTAGTCAGATAACATACAGTATCTAGTCAGATAACATACAGTATCTAGTCAGATAACACACAGTATCTAACATACAGTATCTAGCCAGATAACACACAGTATCTAGTCAGATAACATACAGTATCTAGTCAGATAACATACAGTATCTAGTCAGATAACATACAGTATCTAGTCAGATAACATACAGTATCTAGTCAGATAGCATACAGTATCTAGTCAGATAACATACAGTATCTAGTCAGATAACACACAGTATCTAGTCAGATAACATACAGTATCTAGTCTGATAACACACAGTATCTAGTCAGATAACATACAGTATCTAGTCAGATAACATACAGTATCTAGTCAGATAACATACAGTATCTAGTCAGATAACACACAGTATCTAGTCAGATAACATACAGTATCTAACATACAGTATCTAGTCAGATAACATAGAGTATCTAGTCAGATAACATACAGTATCTAGTCAGATAACATACAGTATCTAGTCAGATAACATACAGTATCTAGTCAGATAACATACAGTATCTAGTCAGATAACACACAGTATCTAGTCAGATAACATACAGTATCTAGTCAGATAACATACAGTATCTAGTCAGATAACATACAGTATCTAGTCAGATAACATACAGTATCTAACATACAGTATCTAGTCAGATAACACACAGTATCTAGTCAGATAACATACAGTATCTAACATACAGTATCTAGTCAGATAACACACAGTATCTAGTCAGATAACACACAGTATCTAGTCAGATAACATACAGTATCTAGTCAGATAACATACAGTATCTAGTCAGATAACACGCAGTATCTAGTCAGATAACATACAGTATCTAACATACAGTATCTAGTCAGATAACATACAGTATCTAGTCAGATAACACACAGTATCTAGTCAGATAACACACAGTATCTAGTCAGATAACACACAGTATCTAGTCAGATAACATACAGTATCTAACATACAGTATCTAGTCAGATAACATACAGTATCTAGTCAGATAACATACAGTATCGAGTCAGATAACATACAGTATCTAGTCAGATAACATACAGTATCTAGCCAGATAACATACAGTATCTAGTCAGATAACATACAGTATCTAGTCAGATAACACACAGTATCTAGTCAGATAACATACAGTATCTAACATACAGTATCTAGTCAGATGACATACAGTATCTAGTCAGATAACATACAGTATCTAACATACAGTATCTAGTCAGATAACATACAGTATCTAGTCAGATAACATACAGTATCTAGTCAGATAACATACAGTATCTAACATACAGTATCTAGTCAGATAACATACAGTATCTAGTCTGATAACATACAGTATCTAGTCAGATAACATACAGTATCTAGTCAGATAACATACAGTATCTAGTCAGATAACATACAGTATCTAGCCAGATAACATACAGTATCTAGTCAGATAACACACAGTATCTAGTCTGATAACATACAGTATCTAACATACAGTATCTAGTCAGATAACATACAGTATCTAGTCTGATAACATACAGTATCTAACATACAGTATCTAGTCAGATAACATACAGTATCTAGTCAGATAACATACAGTATCTAACATACAGTATCTAGCCAGATAACATACAGTATCTAGTCAGATAACATACAGTATCTAGCCAGATAACATACAGTATCTAGTCAGATAACATACAGTATCTAGTCAGATAACATACAGTATCTAGTCAGATAACATACAGTATCTAGTCAGATAACATACAGTATCTAGTCAGATAACATACAGTATCTAGTCAGATAACATACAGTATCTAGCCAGATAACATACAGTATCTAGTCAGATAACATACAGTATCTAGTCTGATAACATACAGTATCTAGTCTGAGAACATACAGTATCTAGTCAGATAACATACAGTATCTAGTCTGATAACACACAGTATCTAGTCAGATAACACTCAGTATCTAGCCAGATAACATACAGTATCTAGTCAGATAACATACAGTATCTAGTCTGATAACACACAGTATCTAGTCAGATAACACACAGTATCTAGCTAGATAACATACAGTATCTAGCCAGATAACATACAGTATCTAGCCAGATAACATACAGTATCTAGTCAGATAACATACAGTATCTAGTCAGATAACATACAGTATCTAGTCAGATAACACACAGTATCTAGCTAGATAACATACAGTATCTAGCCAGATAACATACAGTATCTAGTCAGATAACATACAGTATCTAGTCAGATAACATACAGTATCTAGCCAGATAACATACAGTATCTAGCCAGATAACATACAGTATCTAGTCAGATAACATACAGTATCTAGTCAGATAACATACAGTATCTAGTCAGATAACATACAGTATCTAGTCAGATAACATACAGTATCTAGTCAGATAACATACAGTATCTAGTCTGATAACACACAGTATCTAACATACAGTATCTAGTCAGATAACATACAGTATCTAGTCAGATAACATACAGTATCTAGTCTGACAGTATCTAGTCTGATAACATCTGATAACATACAGTATCTAGTCAGATAACATACAGTATCTAGTCTGATAACATACAGTATCTAGCCAGATAACATACAGTATCTAGTCAGATAACATACAGTATCTAGTCAGATAACACACAGTATCTAGTCAGATAACATACAGTATCTAACATACAGTATCTAGTCAGATAACACACAGTATCTAGTCAGATAACACACAGTATCTAGTCAGATAACATACAGTATCTAGTCAGATAACATACAGTATCTAGTCAGATAACATACAGTATCTAACATACAGTATCTAGTCAGATAACATACAGTATCTAGTCAGATAACATACAGTATCTAGTCAGATAACATACAGTATCTAGTCAGATAACATACAGTATCTAGTCAGATAACATACAGTATCTAGTCAGATAACACACAGTATCTAGTCAGATAACACACAGTATCTAGTCTGATAACATACAGTATCTAGTCAGATAACATACAGTATCTAGCCAGATAACATACAGTATCTAGTCAGATAACACACAGTATCTAGTCTGATAACATACAGTATCTAACATACAGTATCTAGTCAGATAACATACAGTATCTAGTCTGATAACATACAGTATCTAACATACAGTATCTAGTCAGATAACATACAGTATCTAGTCAGATAACACACAGTATCTAGTCAGATAACACACAGTATCTAGTCAGATAACATACAGTATCTAACATACAGTATCTAGCCAGATAACATACAGTATCTAACATACAGTATCTAGCCAGATAACATACAGTATCTAGTCAGATAACACACAGTATCTAGTCAGATAACACACAGTATCTAGTCAGATAACACACAGTATCTAACACACAGTATCTAGTCAGATAACATACAGTATCTAGTCAGATAACATACAGTATCTAGTCTGATAACATACAGTATCTAGTCAGATAACATACAGTATCTAGTCAGATAACATACAGTATCTAACATACAGTATCTAGTCAGATAACATACAGTATCTAGTCTGATAACATACAGTATCTAGTCTGATAACCTACAGTATCTAGTCAGATAACACACAGTATCTAGTCAGATAACATACACTATCTAGTCAGATAACATACAGTATCTAGTCAGATAACATACAGTATCTAGTCAGATAACACACAGTATCTAGTCAGATAACATACAGTATCTAACATACAGTATCTAGTCAGATAACATACAGTATCTAACATACAGTATCTAGCCAGATAACATACAGTATCTAGTCAGATAACATACAGTATCTAGCCAGATAACATACAGTATCTAGTCAGATAACATACAGTATCTAGTCAGATAACATACAGTATCTAGTCAGATAACATACAGTATCTAGTCAGATAACATACAGTATCTAGCCAGATAACATACAGTATCTAGTCAGATAACATACAGTATCTAGTCTGATAACACACAGTATCTAGTCAGATAACACACAGTATCTAGCCAGATAACATACAGTATCTAGTCAGATAACATACAGTATCTAGTCAGATAACATACAGTATCTAGTCAGATAACATACAGTATCTAGCCAGATAACATACAGTATCTAGTCTGCTAAATGAACAAGCCTACAGTCTATGACATGCTTCTACACCTGCATTCTAGCTGTTTGGGGTTTTAGGCTGGGTTTCTGTACAGCACTTCGAGATATTATCTGATGTACGAAGGGCTATATAAAATTAAATTGATTGATTGATTGATTGATGACATGGAGCATAGCCAGTTAACATACAGTAGGCGACTGTATGCGACTGTTCGTCTAAAACACATTTTCTTCATATCATGTTTCTTTAAACCTGCCTAAAATAAATAATGGATTTATTGTGATGGTGAACATTCAATTTTGACTTTTTAAAATGTAGATGTTCCAAATGTGCTCATCAGCAGCTTGTAGACAGTGGAGGCCTGGAGTTGATAAACGTGTCAATGTTAACTAACGGTCATTTACCTTGAGACCAACAGACATTTGCATGACAATAAACGGCTGACAATAAATCATGACCCCACTGCTCTAGATCTGTGTCTGGGTCTCCTACATCATGATCCCACTACTCTAGGTCTGTGTCTGGGTCACCTAAATCATCATCTACCATATCATTTCCTCCTGGCTGCTGCTGTTGTCATCTGTCCTCCTTGACTCATCTGAGATTTTTAGATTACATAATATTTGAGGACACATCATTTAAGGACCTATGTGTTTTTCATGTTTTGTTCACCTACAAACTAAACACAAATCTGTCGTTCTTTTCCCCTCCCTTCCTGGCTGCCCTCCCCCTTCCCTTCTCAGTTCCAGTGTGTTTATTATATACACATGATATACACTGTGTACAAAACATTAGGAATACCTGTTTATTCCATGACATAGACTGACCAGGTGAATCCTGGTGAAAGCTATGATCCCTTATTGATGTCACCTAGGGCTGTGTAGGTCATGACATAGACTGACCAGGTGAATCCAGGTGAAAGCTATGATCCCTTATTGATGTCACCTAGGGCTGTGTAGGTCATGACATAGACTGACCAGGTGAATCCAGGTGAAAGCTATGATCCCTTATTGATGTCACCTAGAGCTGTGTCGGTCATGACATTTTGTCAGCCGGTGAATGTCATGCAGATAACTGACAGTCTCATGGTAATTTACCCTTAATTAACATCAACACATTAAGCATCTCCTGGATTCCACTCACAGACTACAAGCCACTGACACAGTCCTTTGTTTATGTAAGGGCTGTCTCTCTCCTCATCCTCGGACGAGGAGAGGAGAGAAGGATCATCAGACCAAAATGCAGCAGTAGGGAAATAGGCCATCTCCTTATTTGAAAAAAACTATGATGGCAACACGAAAAAACAAAACACTTTCAAAAATACAAAACAAGAAAACGACGTTGACGAAACCTGAACATAAACTTACATAACTAAACGTAAACTCACGGACAGGAAACAGACGACATCAAAATAAGCGAACAGCCAAACAGTCCCGTATGGTACATACATTCGACGACACAGGAGACAATCACCCACAAACAAACAGTGAGAACACCCTACCTAAATATGACTCTTAATTAGAGGAGAACGCAAAACACCTGCCTCTAATTAAGAGCCATACCAGGCAACCAAAACCAACATAGAAACAGATAACATAGACTGCCCACCCAAAACACATGCCCTGACCTAAACACATACAAAAACAACATAAAACAGGTCAGGACCGTTACAGTTTAACATTTTAAAAAGTAGAATAAATCCATGTAATATATTCTACACCATCACAATAACTCCATGTAATATATTCTACACCATCACAATAACTCCATGTAATATATTCTACACCATCACAATAACTCCATGTAATATATTCTACACCATCACAATAACTCCATGTAATATATTCTACACCATCACAATAACTCCATGTAATATATTCTACACCATCACAATAACTCCATGTAATATGTTCTACACCATCACAATAACTCCATGTAATATATTCTACACCATCACAATAACTCCATGTAATATATTCTACACCATCACAATAACTCCATGTAATATATTCTACACCATCACAATAACTCCATGTAATATATTCTACACCATCACAATAACTCCATGTAATATATTCTACACCATCACAATAACTCCATGTAATATATTCTACACCATCACAATAACTCCATGTAATATATTCTACACCATCACAATAACTCCATGTAATATATTCTACACCATCACAATAACTCCATGTAATATATTCTACACCATCACAATAACTCCATGTAATATATTCTACACCATCACAATAACTCCATGTAATATATTCTACACCATCACAATAACTCCATGTAATATATTCTACACCATCACAATAACTCCATGTAATATATTCTACACCATCACAGTAACTCCATGTAATATATTCTACACCATCACAATAACGCCATGTAATATATTCTACACCATCACAATAACTCCATGTAATATATTCTACACCATCACAATAACTCCATGTAATATATTCTACACCATCACAATAACTCCATGTAATATATTCTACACCATCACAATAACTCCATGTAATATATTCTACACCATCACAATAACTCCATGTAATATATTCTACACCATCACAATAACTCCATGTAATATATTCTACACCATCACAATAACTCCATGTAATATATTCTACACCATCACAATAACTCCATGTAATATATTCTACACCATCACAATAACTCCATGTAATATATTCTACACCATCACTATAACTCTCTATATAATATATTCTACACCATCACAATAACTATTAATTTATTTTAGACAGGTCTAAAGAAACCTGACATGAAGAAAATCTATTTCAGAAGAACACACTAAGAATCCAGGCTGTATCCCAACCGGCAGTGATTGGGAGTCCAATAGGGCGGCGCACAATTGGCCCAGCATCGTCCAGGTTTGGCCGGGGTAGGCCGTCCTTGTAAATAAGAATTTGTTCTTAACTGGCTTGCCCAGTTAAATAAAGGTTCAATTAAAAAAAGTTTAAATGTAAAAAATAATCTTACAAGAACCTTTTCATCTTTAGAGCTCCTCTGGGAACCTTTCCTAATCAATGGGTTCATAATTGAACCTTTCTTCTCATAAATGGTTCTTGGAGGAACCTGAAGGCGAGAAGGTTCCTGGGGGAACATTTCAATATGCTGGCGCCCTCTTATTATCAATAGCTCCTGTTTCAAAATAAAGAAAAACCCTGGAGTGTCCAAGCTTTTGACTGGTATTGTATGTGTGGAATAATTTTTGATTTAGAATGGTCCACAACAAAACCATGTCATCCATAACCTGCACTGGAATAGTGAATGGAGGTTGGGGGCGCTAAGCGTTCCCTACAGTCAATTTAATCAAATTGCCAAAATTATATAGCCTAATCATTAGCTTACTCCTGTCTATACAGAAATAAATAAAATAATTAAAAATATGTTACTAAAAATAATTTCTCGACAACAAACCATCATTAGCTTCTTTAAAATAAAATAATTTGTGGATTGTTGTTTCAAATGTCATTGCCTCTCTAAGAAGAAAAGGTTATTCAAGGAACATTTTTGAGTTGCCACTGTGGGGAACCTTCCTGAAATATTGGAATTCCCTGAGGAACGTTTTTGAAAAGGTTCTTTGAGGAATCTTTTTTGGAGGTATGGGCTCATTTTTTAACCCTTTTATTGCTATATATTAATAATATGCAGCAGTAATAATAATAATATTATTATTAATAATGTTAGTAATAATCCATATAATAACACAAAACATTCATTTAAGTGAACAAAATATAAACTCCATGTTTCTTGAGCGGAATTATAAGGTCCCAGAAATTGTTTATACGCACAAAAAGTGTATTTCTCTTAAATTTGTTATACAAATTTGTTTACATTTCTTTAGTGACCGTTTATAATTTGCCAAGATAATCCATTAACCTGACAAGTGGACAACATGATCATTACACAGGTGTACCTTGTGCTGGGGACAATAAAGGCCACCCTAAAAAGTGCAGTTTCATCACAAAACACAATGCCACAGATGTCTAATGTTTTGAGGGAGCATGCGAATTGGCATGCTGATTGTAGGAATGTCCACCAGAGACCCCGTGTAACCACGCCAGCCCAGGACCTCCACATCCGGCTTCTTCACCTGCGTGATCATCTGAGACCAGTCATTCAGACAGATGATGAAACTGTGTGTTTGAACAACCTAATAATTTCTGCTTCTAAACAGATTTCCCCATGGTGGCAGTGGGGTTATGTTATGGGCAGTCATAAGCTACGGACAATGAACACAATTGCATTTTATCAACCGCAATTTGAATGCACAGAAATACCGTGACGAGATCCTGAGGACCATTGTCGAGCCATTTATCCGCTGCCATCACCTCATGTTTCAGCATGATAATGCACGGCCCAATGTTGCAAGGATCTGAACACAATTCCTGGAAGTTGAAAATGTCCATGTTCTTTGATTGCCTCCATGCTTGTGACCCATTCAGCATGTGTGGGATGCTCTTGATTGACATGTACGACAGCGGGTTCCATTTCCTGCCAATATCCAGAAAGTTCACACCAGCATTGAAGAGGAGTGGGACAACATTCCACAGGCCACAATCAACAGCCTGACCAACTCTGGTGGTCACACCAGATACTGACTGGTTTTCTGATCCATGCCCCCACTTTTTTGAAAGGTATCTGTGACCAACAGATGCATATCTGTATTCCCAGTCATGTGAAATCCGTAGATTATGGCCTAATGAATTTATTTAAATGATGTATTGTAATTATATATAATATATTATATATATTGCAAATATCGTATTTTAGTAGGCTATATGTAAAGACTTGATTAATCAAGAATAGTCTGTCGGGTGAGAATATTATCAAGTGATTGTCAAATTGTGAATGAGAGACTGATGAAGTGTGTGCAGCCTTTGCAAGAAAAATATCACAGCTCATGCGTTTAATGCCGCAAGAAGTAGAGGTGGGATAAATTCCAAACAAAACAAATAAAATAAATGTTTTTTTGGGGGGGTCAACATTTGTAAAAAAAAATAATCCTTTATTAGTCCTGTATGAGTGGAGAACAGTACCACTCGGCACTAATGTTGAGGGATTTCTGACTGCAGCAACCCCCCAGTCTACGGATCATTGGGCAGCATTCTGCACTCTAAGAAGAAAAGGTTCCTTGAGGAACCTTATTTTAAATGTAGGGGTTCCTTGAGGAACCTTTTTGAAATGTAGGGGTTCCTTGAGGAACCTTTTTTAAATGTAGGGGTTCCTTGATGAACCTTTTTTAAATGTAGGGGTTCCTTGAGGAACCTTTTTTAAATGTAGGGGTTCCTTGAGGAACCTTTTTGAAATGTAGGGGTTCCTTGAGGAACCTTTTTGAAATCTAGGGGTTCCTTGAGGAACCTTTTTAAATGTAGGGGTTCCTTGAGGAACCTTATTGAAATGTAGGGGTTCCTTGAGGAACCTTATTGAAATGAAGGGGTTCCTTGAGGAACCTTATTGAAAACATTAGAATAAGCTTTTTTAGAGTTATAAGTATTTTTATAACCCTTTTATTATGAATAACATTTAGATATAGTAATAATAACAATAATAATAATGATGATAACGATAATAATAATTACAATAATAATTATAATAATTATTATAATGATAATAACAATAATTATAATTATTATGATGATAATTTCAATAATAATAATGATAAATATATTTATCATGATAATAATGAGTCCAATAATAATCCATGTAATGACACAGATTGTATAAGAATATTTATTTTATTTATTATGCATAAAGTATATATGTACATACGTTATTAATATTAAGTATAATAACAAAAAATTATCTTATCCATATATCAAATCAAATCAAAATGACATTTTATTGGTCAGATACACATATTTTGCAGACGTTATTGAGCGTATATACATATGAAATGAGTAAAGCAATATGTAAACATTATTAAATTCTTCTGTTATTAAGTAACCAGTGATTCCATGTCTATGTATAGAGGGCAGCAGCCTCTAAGGTGGAGGGTTGAGTAACATTATTAAAGTGTGATTCAATGTCTATGTATATGGGGCAGCAGCCTCTAAGGTGCAGGGTTGAGTAACATTATTAAAGTGACCAGTGATTCCATGTCTATGTATATGGGGCAGCAGCCTCTAAGGTGCAGGGTGGAGTAACATTATTAAAGTGTGATTCCATGTCTATGTATATGGGGCAGCAGCCTCTAAGGTGCAGGGTGGAGTAACATTATTAAAGTGACCAGTGATTCCATGTCTATGTATAGAGGGCAGCAGCCTCTAAGGTGGAGGGTTGAGTAACTGGGTGGTGGCCGACTAGTGATGTTTGTTTAACAGTCTGATGGCCTTGACAACGAAGCTGTTTTTCAGTCTCTCTGTCCCAGCTTTGATGCACCTGTACTGACCTCACCTTCTGGATGATAGCGGGGTGAACAGGAAGTGACTAGGGTGGTGAGGATGCACCTGTACTCTCCATCTGGATGATAGTGGGGTGAACAGGAAGTGACTCGGGTGGTGATGATGCACCTGTACTCTCCTTCTGGATGATAGTGGGGTGAACAGGAAGTGACTAGGGTGGTGAGGATGCACCTGTACTCTCCTTCTGGATGATAGCGGGGTGAACAGGAAGTGACTCGGGTGGTGAGGATGCACCTGACCTCTCCTTCTGGATGATAGTGGGGTGAACAGGAAGTGACTCGGGTGGTGAGGATGCACCTGTACTCTCCTTCTGGATGATAGTGGGGTGAACAGGAAGTAGCTCAGATGGTGATGATGCACCTGTACTCTCCTTCTGGATGATAGTGGGGTGAACAGGAAGTGACTCGGGTGGTGAGGATGCACCTGTACTCTCCTTCTGGATGATAGTGGGGTGAACAGGAAGTAGCTCAGATGGTGATGATGCACCTGTACTCTCCTTCTGGATGATAGTGGGGTGAACAGGAAGTGACTCGGGTGGTGAGGATGCACCTGTACTCTCCTTCTGGATGATAGTGGGGTGAACAGGAAGTGACTCAGATGGTGAGGATGCACCTGTACTCTCCTTCTGGATGATAGTGGGGTGAACAGGAAGTGACTCGAGTGGTGAGGATGCACCTGTACTGACCTCTCCTTCTGGATGATAGTGGGGTGAACAGGAAGTGACTAGGGTGGTGATGATGCACCTGTACTCTCCTTCTGGATGATAGTGGGGTGAACAGGAAGTGGCTCGGGTGGTGAGGATGCACCTGTACTCTCCTTCTGGATGATAGTGGGGTGAACAGGCAGTGACTCGGGTGGTGAGGATGCTCCTGTACTCTCCTTCTGGATGATAGTGGGGTGAACAGGAAGTGACTCGGGTGGTGAGGATGCACCTGTACTCTCCTTCTGGATGATAGTGGGGTGAACAGGAAGTGACTCGGGTGGTGATGATGCACCTGTACTGACCTCTCCTTCTGGATGACAGTGGGGTGAACAGGCAGTCCCTCGGGTGATGAGGATGCACCTGTACTCTCCTTCTGGATGATAGTGGGGTGAACAGGAAGTGACTCAGATGGTGAGGATGCACCTGTACTCTCCTTCTGGATGATAGTGGGGTGAACAGGAAGTGACTCAGATGGTGAGGATGCACCTGTACTCTCCTTCTGGATGATAGTGGGGTGAACAGACAGTAGCTCGGGTGGTGATGATGCACCTGTACTGACCTCTCCTTCTGGATGATAGTGGGGTGAACAGGAAGTGACTAGGGTGGTGATGATGCACCTGTACTCTCCTTCTGGATGATAGTGGGGTGAACAGGAAGTGACTCGGGTGGTGATGATGCACCTGTACTCTCCTTCTGGATGATAGTGGGGTGAACAGGAAGTGGCTCGGGTGGTGAGGATGCACCTGTACTGACCTCACCTTCTGGATAACAGCGGGGTGAACAGGAAGTGACTCGGGTGGTGAGGATGCACCTGTACTCACCTTCTGGATGATAGTGGGGTGAACAGGAAGTGACTCGGGTGGTGAGGATGCACCTGTACTCTCCTTCTGGACGATAGCGGGTTGAACAGGAAGTGACTCGGGTGGTGATGATCATATTGGCCTTCCTGTGACATTGGATGCTGTAGGTGTCCAGGAGGGCAGGCAGTGTGCCCACGGTGATGCAGTAGGCAGACCGCACCCCCCTCTGGTTGTGTTTCGGAGGATGCAAGGCTCTCGACAGTCGCCTCTTCTATACACACCTTTTTTGCTGATGGTGGACATCTTGGATGGCTCATCTTGACTGCACTGCACAGGACGAACAAATTACACAGAACGTAATTTCACTTAATACCTAGTACCTTCACCTTGATGAATTGACACAAACAATGTACTGAACACAGTACCGGTTTCTCAGCACACAATAACATTGGATACCAGCCGCCACCAATAAACCAACAGAAGAAGGTGCTGGCGTGACAACGGTAGCTAGTTAGCAGTACACCGATAAACCAACAGAAGAAGGTGCTGGAGTGACAACGGTAGCTAGCTAGCCGTACACCGATAAACCAACAGAAGAAGGTGCTGGAGTGACAACGGTAGCTAGCTAGCCGTACACCGGTATACAGGGTCCTTCATCCCCGCCTGTCTGGCATTGTTTTCCCACAGTTCTGTTAACGAAGGCGAGAGCAGGTGTTCAGTAGGCGGGATTGAAGGACGCTGTCTTTTAATTAAATCAAACCCAGTCGGGGGCTGGGAAGGTGGGGGTCCTGTCCCCATACACCATGTGGGGTTCCTGTGCCCATACAGCAAACAAAAAACTCAGAGCTGGTTTAAACTCTGGTTTGAAACCAATGGGGTCATTGGTATGCTAGCTACAACATGTAATAATTGACCAGAGGTAATTGACATTAGCTAGCTAAAATTAGCCAGCTAGCTAGCAAAACCTTCCTTGACATTCTTCTCCCTAAAGAATGCAGAACAGGGACTACCACTTAGCAGGAGTTTGTTGTGTAATTTTCGAGAAACTGTTTTCCAGCAAGTGTTGTTGTGTAGCTACCAGTCTGTCCTGGAATGGGTTGTTGATGTGGGTGGTTGTAGCTGTTCATAACTGTTCCTAGAATGGAATGTTGTTGTGTAGCTACCAGTCTGTCCTGGAATGGAATGTTGATGTGGGTGGTTGTAGTCATGCAGAAGCTATTGATAATAAGAGGGCGCCAGCATATTTTCGCCTTCAGGTTCCTCCAAGAACCATTTATGATAAGAAAGGTTAAAATATGAATCCATTGATTAGGAAAGGTTCCCAGAGGAACTCTAAACATGAAAAGGTTCTTGTAAGAATATTTTTTACATTTCAATTTTCCTAACTGAACCCCTAATTATTTACATTTTTTATTATATTTTTTATTTAACTGGATAAGTCAGTTCTTATATAAGGAACACTAAAATAACACACCCTAGATCTGAATGAATGAACTATTCTTATTAAATACTTTTTTCTTTACATAGTTGAATGTGCTGACAACAAAATCACACAAAAATAATCAATGGAAATCAAATTTATCAACCCATGGAGGTCTGGATTTGGAGTCACACTCAAAATTAAAGTGGAAAACCACACTACAGGCTGATCCAACTTTGATGTAACGTCCTTAAAACAAGTCAAAATGAGGCTCAGTAGTGTGTGTGGCCTCCACGTGCCTGTATGACCTCCCTACAACGCCTGGGCATGCTCCTGATGAGGTGGTGGATGGTCTCCTGAGGGATCTCCTCCCAGACCTGGACTAAAGCATCCGCCAACTCCTGGACAGTCTGTGGTGCAACGTGGCGTTGGTGGATGGAGCGAGACATGATGTACCAGATGTGCTCAATTGGATTCAGGTCTGGGGAACGGGCGGGCCAGTCCATAGCATCAATGCCTTCCTCTTGCAGGAACTGCTGACACACTCCAGCCACATGAGGTCTAGCATTGTCTTGCATTAGGAGGAACCCAGGGCCAACCGCACCAGCATATGGTCTCACAAGGGGTCTGACTAACCCTTACCCTAACTAATGGCAGTCAGGCTACCTCTGGCGAGCCCATGGAGGGCTGTGCGGCCCCCCAAAGAAATGCCACCCCACACCATGACTGACCCACCGCCAAACCGGTCATGCTGGAGGATGTTGCAGGCAGCAGAACGTTCTCCACGGCGTCTCCAGACTGTCACGTCTGTCACATGTGCTCAGTGTGAACCTGCTTTCATCTGTGAAGAGCACAGGGCGCCAGTGGCGAATTTGCCAATCTTGGTGTTCTCTGACAAATGCCAAACGTCCTGCACGGTGTTGGGCTGTAAGCACAACCCCCACCTGTCGACGTCGGGCCCTCATACCACCCTCATGGAGTCCGTTTCTGACCGTTTGAGCAGACACATGCACATTTGTGGCCTGCTGGAGGTCATTTTGCAGGGCTCTGGCAGTGCTCCTTCTGCTCCTTCTTGCACAAAGGCGGAGGTAGTGGTCCTACTGCTGGGTTGTTGCCCTCCTACGGTCTCCTCCACGTCTCCTGATGTACTGGCCTGTCTCCTGGTAGCGCCTCCATGCTCTGGACACTACGCTGACAGACACAGCAAACCTTCTTGCCACAGCTCGCATTGATGTGCCATCCTGGATGAGCTGCACTACCTGAGCCACTTGTGTGGGTTGTAGACTCCGTCTCATGCTACCACTGGAGTGAAAGCACCGCCAGCATTCAAAAGTGACCAAAACATCAGCCAGGAAGCATAGGAACTGAGAAGTGGTCTGTGGTCACCACCTGCAGAACCACTCCTTTATTGGGGGTGTCTTGCTAATTGCCTATAATCTCCACCTGTTGTCTATTTCATTTACATAACAGCATGTGAAATTTATTGTCAATCTGTGTTGCTTCCTAAGAGGACATTTTGATTTCACAGAAGTGTGATTGACATAGAGTTACATTGTGTTGTTTAAGTGTTCCCTTTATTTTTTTGAGCAGTGTATAATAATAAATAATAAAACGTTCTTATTTACAATGACGGCCTACCCCGGCCAAACCTGGACGACGCTGGGCCAATTGTGCGTCGCCCTATGGGACTCCCAATCACTGTCGGATGTGATACGGCCTGGATTCTTAGTGTTTTCTTCTGAAATAGATTTTCTTCATGTCATGTTTCTTTAGACCTGTCTAAAATTATTTTATTGTGATGGTGTAGAATATATTACATGGAGTTATTGTGATGGTGTAGAATATATTACATGGAGTTATTGTGATGGTGTAGAATATATTACATGGAGTTATTGTGATGGTGTAGAATATATTACATGGAGTTATTGTGATGGTGTAGAATATATTACATGGAGTTACTGTGATGGTGTAGAATATATTACATGGAGTTATTGTGATGGTGTAGAATATATTACATGGAGTTATTGTGATGGTGTAGAATATATTACATGGAGTTATTGTGATGGTGTAGAATATATTACATGGAGTTATTGTGATGGTGTAGAATATATTACATGGAGTTATTGTGATGGTGTAGAATATATTACATGGAGTTATTGTGATGGTGTAGAATATATTACATGGAGTTATTGTGATGTGTAGAATATATTACATGGAGTTATTGGGATGGTGTAGAATATATTACATGGAGTTATTGTGATGGTGTAGAATATATTACATGGAGTTATTGTGATGGTGTAGAATATATTACATGGAGTTATTGTGATGGTGTAGAATATATTACATGAAATTATTGTGATGGTGTAGAATATATTACATGGAGTTATTGTGATGGTGTAGGCTATATTACATGGAGTTATTGTGATGGTGTAGAATATATTACATAGAGTTATTGTGATGGTGTAGAATATATTACATAGAGTTATTGTGATGGTGTAGAATATATTACATGGAGTTATTGTGATGGTGTAGAATATATTACATGGAGTTATTGTGATGGTGTAGAATATATGACATGGAGTTATTGTGATGGTGTAGAATATATGACATGGAGTTATTGTGATGGTGTAGAATATATGACATGGAGTTATTGTGATGGTGTAGAATATATTACATGGAGTTATTGTGATGGTGTAGAATATATTACATGGAGTTATTGTGATGGTGTAGAATATATTACATGAAGTCATTGTGATGGTGTAGAATATATTACATGAAGTTATTGTGATGGTGTAGAATATATTACATGGAGTTATTGTGATGGTGTAGAATATATTACATGTAGTTATTGTGATGGTGTAGAATATATTACATGGAGTTATTGTGATGGTGTAGAATATATTACATGGAGTTATTCTGATGGTGTAGAATATATTACATGGAGTTATTGTGATGGTGTGAATATATTACATGGAGTTATTGTGATGGTGTAGAATATATTACATGGAGTTATTGTGATGGTGTAGAATATATTACATGGAGTTATTGTGATGGTGTAGAATATATTACATGGAGTTATTGTGATGGTGTAGAATACATTACATGGAGTTATTGTGATGGTGTAGAATATATTACATGGAGTTATTGTGATGGTGTAGAATATATTACATGGAGTTATTGTGATGGTGTAGAATATATTACATGAAGTTATTGTGATGGTGTAGAATATATTACATGGATTTATTCTACTTTTTAAAATGTTAAACAAAGGTCTGTATCAGTGGCTTGTAGGCTGTGAGTGGAATCCAGGAGATGCTTAATGTGTTGATGTTAATTAAGGGTCAATTACCATGAGACTGTCAGTTATCTGCATGACATTCACCGGCTGACAAAATGTCATGACCGACACAGCCCTAGGTGACCTCAATAAGGGATCATAGCTTTCACCAGGATTCACCTGGTCAGTCTATGTCATGGAATAAACAGGTATTCCTAATGTTTTGTACACACAGTGTATATCATGTGTATATAACAAATAAACAAACTTTAACTGAGAAGGGAAGGGGGAGGGCAGCCAGGAAGGGAGGGGAAAAGAACCACAGATCTGTGTTTAGTTTGTAGGTGAACAAAACATGAAAATTACATAGGTCCTTAAATGCTGTGTCCTCAAATATTATGTAATCTAAATATCTCAGATGAGTCAAGGAGGCCAGATGACAACAGCAGCAGCCAGGAGGAAATGATATGGTAGATGATGATATAGGTGACCCAGACACAGACCTAGAGTAGTGGGGTCATGATGTAGGAGACCCAGACACAGACCTAGAGTAGTGGGGTCATGATGTAGGAGACCCAGACACAGACCTAGAGTAGTGGGGTCATGATGTAGGAGACCCAGACACAGACCTAGAGTAGTGGGGTCATGATGTAGGTGACCCAGACACAGACCTAGAGCAGTGGGGTCATGATGTAGGAGACCCAGACACAGACCTGGAGCAGTGGGGTCATGATGTAGGTGACCCAGACACAGACCTAGAGCAGTGGGGTCAGGATGTAGGAGACCCAGACACAGACCTAGAGCAGTGGGGTCAGGATGTAGGTGACCCAGACACAGACCTAGAGCAGTGGGGTCAGGATGTAGGAGACCCAGACACAGACCTGGAGTAGTGGGGTCATGATGTAGGAGACCCAGACACAGACCTAGAGTAGTGGGGTCATGATGTAGGTGACCCAGACACAGACCTAGAGCAGTGGGGTCATGATGTAGGTGACCCAGACACAGACCTGGAGTAGTGGGGTCATGATGTAGGAGACCCAGACACAGACCTAGAGCAGTGGGGTCATGATGTAGGAGACCCAGACACAGACCTAGAGCAGTGGGGTCATGATGTAGGAGACCCAGACACAGACCTAGAGTAGTGGGGTCAGGATGTAGGTGACCCAGACACAGACCTAGAGTAGTGGGGTCATGATGTAGGAGACCCAGACACAGACCTAGAGCAGTGGGGTCAGGATGTAGGTGACCCAGACACAGACCTAGAGTAGTGGGGTCATGATGTAGGTGACCCAGACACAGACCTAGAGTAGTGGGGTCATGATGTAGGTGACCCAGACACAGACCTAGAGCAGTGGGGTCAGGATGTAGGAGACCCAGACACAGACCTAGAGCAGTGGGGTCAGGATGTAGGAGACCCAGACACAGACCTAGAGTAGTGGGGTCATGATGTAGGTGACCCAGACACAGACCTAGAGTAGTGGGGTCATGATGTAGGAGACCCAGACACAGACCTAGAGCAGTGGGGTCAGGATGTAGGAGACCCAGACACAGACCTAGAATAGTGGGGTCATGATGTAGGAGACCCAGACACAGACCTAGAGCAGTGGGGTCATGATGTAGGTGACCCAGACACAGACCTAGAGTAGTGGGGTCATGATGTAGGAGACCTAGACACAGACCTAGAGCAGTGGGGTCAGGATGTAGGAGACCCAGACACAGACCTAGAGTAGTGGGGTCATGATGTAGGAGACCCAGACACCGACCTAGAGCAGTGGGGTCATGATGTAGGAGACCCAGACACAGACCTAGAGCAGTGGGGTCAGGATGTAGGTGACCCAGACACAGACCTTGAGTAGTGGGGTCATGATGTAGGAGACCCAGACACAGACCTAGAACAGTGGGGTCATGATGTAGGAGACCCAGACACAGACCTAGAGTAGTGGGGTCAGGATGTAGGTGACCCAGACACAGAACTAGAGCAGTGGGGTCATGATGTAGGAGACCCAGACACAGACCTAGAGCAGTGGAGGTCATGATGTAGAGGACCCAGACACAGACCTAGAGCAGTGGGGTCATGATGTAGGAGACCCAGACACAGACCTAGAGCAGTGGGGTCATGATGTAGGAGACCCAGACACAGACCTAGAGCAGTGGGGTCAGGATGTAGGTGACCCAGACACAGACCTAGAGTAGTGTGGTCAGGATGTAGGAGACCCAGACACAGACCTAGAGCAGTGGGGTCAGGATGTAGGTGACCCAGACACAGACCTAGAGCAGTGGGGTGATGTTTTATTGTCAGCCGTTTATTGTCATGCAAATGACTGTTGGTCTCAAGGTAAATGACCGTTAGTTAACATTAGTCAGTAGTCAAAAGTCAGAATTGAATGTTCACCATCACAATAAATCCATGATTTATTTTAGGCAGGTCTAAAGAAACATGATATGAAGAAAATGTTTTTTAGAAGAACAGAATATGAGTCGCCTACTGTATGTTATCTGGCTCCATGATATAGGATGTAGGCTTGTTCATTTAGCAGACTAGATACTGTATGTTATCTGACTAGATACTGTATGTTATCTGACTAGATACTGTATGTTATCTGACTAGATACTGTATGTTATCTGGCTAGATACTGTATGTTATCTGACTAGATACTGTATGTTATCTGACTAGATACTGTATGTTATCTGACTAGATACTGTATGTTATCTGGCTAGATACTGTATGTTATCTGACTAGATACTGTATGTTAGATACTGTGTGTTATCAGACTAGATACTGTATGTTATCTGACTAGATACTGTATGTTATCTGACTAGATACTGTATGTTATCAGACTAGATACTGTATGTTAGATACTGTGTGTTATCAGACTAGATACTGTATGTTATCTGACTAGATACTGTATGTTATCTGACTAGATACTGTATGTTATCTGACTAGATACTGTATGTTATCAGACTAGATACTGTATGTTATCAGACTAGATACTGTGTGTTATCTGACTAGATACTGTATGTTATCTGACTAGATACTGTATGTTATCTGACTAGATACTGTATGTTATCTGACTAGATACTGTGTGTTATCTGACTAGATACTGCATGTTATCAGACTAGATACTGAGTGTTATCTGACTAGATACTGTATGTTATCTGACTAGATACTGTATGTTATCTGACTAGATACTGTATGTTATCTGACTAGATACTGTATGTTAGATACTGTATGTTATCTGACTAGATACTGTATGTTATCTGACTAGATACTGTATGTTAGATACTGTATGTTATCTGACTAGATACTGTATGTTATCTGACTGGATACTGTATGTTAGATACTGTATGTTATCTGACTAGATACTGTATGTTATCTGACTAGATACTGTATGTTATCTGACTAGATACTGTATGTTATCTGACTAGATACTGTATGTTATCTGACTAGATACTGTATGTTATCTGACTAGATACTGTATGTTATCTGACTAGATACTGTGTGTTATCTGACTAGATACTGTATGTTATCTGACTAGATACTGTATGTTATCTGACTAGATACTGTATGTTAGATACTGTATGTTATCTGACTAGATACTGTATGTTATCTGACTAGATACTGTATGTTAGATACTGTATGTTATCTGACTAGATACTGTATGTTAGATACTGTATGTTATCTGACTAGATACTGTGTGTTATCTGACTAGATACTGTATGTTATCTGACTAGATACTGTATGTTATCTGACTAGATACTGTATGTTATCTGACTAGATACTGTATGTTATCTGACTAGATACTTCATGTTAGATACTGTATGTTATCTGACTAGATACTGTATGTTATCTGACTAGATACTGTATGTTAGATACTGTATGTTATCTGACTAGATACTGTATGTTATCTGACTGGATACTGTATGTTATCTGACTAGATACTGTATGTTATCTGACTAGATACTGTATGTTAGATACTGTATGTTATCTGACTAGATACTGTATGTTATCTGACTAGATACTGTATGTTATCTGACTAGATACTGTATGTTATCTGACTGGATACTGTATGTTATCTGACTGGATACTGTATGTTATCTGACTAGATACTGTATGTTAGATACTGTATGTTATCTGACTAGATACTGTATGTTAGATACTGTATGTTATCTGACTAGATACTGTATGTTATCCGACTAGATACTGTATGTTATCTGACTGGATACTGTATGTTATCTGACTGGATACTGTATGTTATCTGACTAGATACTGTATGTTAGATACTGTATGTTAGATACTGTATGTTATCTGACTAGATACTGTATGTTATCTGACTAGATACTGTATGTTAGATACTGTATGTTAGATACTGTATGTTATCTGACTAGATACTGTATGTTATCTGACTAGATACTGTATGTTATCTGACTAGATACTGTATGTTATCTGACTAGATACTGTATGTTATCTGACTAGATACTGTATGTTAGATACTGTATGTTATCTGACTAGATACTGTATGTTATCTGACTAGATACTGTATGTTATCTGACTAGATACTGTATGTTATCTGACTAGATACTGTATGTTAGATACTGTATGTTAGATACTGTATGTTATCTGACTAGATACTGTATGTTATCTGACTAGATACTGTATGTTAGATACTGTGTGTTATCTGACTAGATACTGTATGTTATCTGACTAGATACTGTATGTTAGATACTGTATGTTATCTGACTGGATACTGTATGTTAGATACTGTATGTTAGATACTGTATGTTATCTGACTAGATACTGTATGTTATCTGACTGGATACTGTGTGTTATCTGACTAGATACTGTGTGTTATCTGACTAGATACTGTGTGTTATCTGACTAGATACTGTGTGTTATCTGACTAGATACTGTGTGTTATCTGACTAGATACTGTGTGTTATCTGACTAGATACTGTGTGTTATCTGACTAGATACTGTATGTTATCTGACTAGATACTGTATGTTATCTGACTAGATACTGTATGTTATCTGACTAGATACTGTGTGTTATCTGACTAGATACTGTATGTTATCTGACTAGATACTGTGTGTTATCTGACTAGATACTGTATGTTAGATACTGTGTGTTATATGACTAGATACTGTATGTTAGATACTGTATGTTATCTGACTAGATACTGTATGTTATCTGACTAGATACTGTATGTTATCTGACTAGATACTGTATGTTAGATACTGTATGTTATCTGACTAGATATTGTATGTTATCTGACTAGATACTGTATGTTATCTGACTAGATACTGTGTGTTATCAGACTAGATACTGTATGTTATCTGACTAGATACTGTATGTTAGATACTGTATGTTATCTGACTAGATACTGTATGTTAGATACTGTATGTTATCTGACTAGATACTGTATGTTAGATACTGTATGTTATCTGACTAGATACTGTATGTTAGATACTGTATGTTATCTGACTAGATACTGTATGTTATCTGACTAGATACTGTATGTTAGATACTGTATGTTATCTGACTAGATACTGTATGTTAGATACTGTATGTTATCTGACTAGATACTGTATGTTAGATACTGTGTGTTATCTGACTAGATACTGTATGTTAGATACTGTATGTTAGATACTGTATGTTATCTGACTAGATACTGTATGTTAGATACTGTATGTTATCTGACTAGATACTGTATGTTATCTGACTAGATACTGTATGTTATCTGACTAGATACTGTATGTTAGATACTGTATGTTATCTGACTAGATACTGTATGTTATCTGACTAGATACTGTATGTTATCTGACTAGATACTGTATGTTATCTGACTAGATACTGTATGTTATCTGACTAGATACTGTATGTTATCTGACTAGATACTGTATGTTATCTGACTAGACACTGTATGTTAGATACTGTATGTTATCTGACTAGATACTGTATGTTAGATACTGTGTGTGATCTGACTAGATACTGTATGTTATCTGACTAGATACTGTATGTTAGATACTGTATGTTATCTGACTAGATACTGTATGTTAGATACTGTATGTTATCTGACTAGATACTGTATGTTATCTGACTAGATACTGTATGTTAGATACTGTATGTTATCTGACTAGATACTGTATGTTATCTGACTAGATACTGTATGTTATCTGACTGGATACTGTATGTTATCTGACTAGATACTGTATGTTAGATACTGTGTGTTATCTGACTAGATACTGTATGTTAGATACTGTATGTTATCAGTCTAGATACTGTATGTTATCAGACTAGATACTGTATGTTATCTGACTAGATACTGTATGTTATCTGACTAGATACTGTATGTTATCTGACTAGATACTGTGTGTTTTCTGACTAGATACTGTGTGTTTTCTGACTAGATACTGTGTGTTATCTGACTAGATACTGTGTGTTATCTGACTAGATACTGTATGTTATCTGACTAGATACTGTATGTTATCTGACTAGATACTGTATGTTAGAAACTGTATGTTATCTGACTAGATACTGTATGTTATCTGACTAGATACTGTATGTTAGAAACTGTGTGTTATCTGACTAGATACTGTGTGTTATCTGACTAGATACTGTGTGTTATCTGACTAGATACTGTGTGTTATCTGACTAGATACTGTATGTTAGATACTGTATGTTATCTGACTAGATACTGTGTATTATCTGACTAGATACTGTATGTTATCTGACTAGATACTGTGTGTTATCTGACCAGATACTGTATGTTAGATACTGTATGTTATCTGACTAGATACTGTGTGTTATCTGACTAGATACTGTATGTTATCTGACTAGATACTGTGTGTTAGATACTGTATGTTATCTAACTAGATACTGTGTGTTATCTGGCTAGATACTGTGTGTTATCTGACTAGATACTGTGTGTTATCTGACTAGATACTGTGTGTTATCTGACTAGATACTGTGTGTTATCTGACTCGATACTGTATGTTATCTGACTATATACTGTGTGTTATCTGACTCGATACTGTATGTTATCTGACTAGATACTGTGTGTTATCTGACTAGATACTGTGTGTTATCTGACTAGATACTGTGTGTTATCTGACTAGATACTGTATGTTATCTGACTATATACTGTGTGTTATCTGACTCGATACTGTATGTTATCTGACTAGATACTGTGTGTTAGATACTGTATGTTATCTAACTAGATACTGTGTGTTATCTGGCTAGATACTGTATGTTATCTGACTAGATACTGTGTGTTATCTGACTAGATACTGTGTGTTGTCTGACTAGATACTGTATGTTGTCTGACTAGATACTGTATGTTATCTGACTAGATACTGTATGTTATCTGGCTAGATACTGTATGTTATCTGACTAGATACTGTATGTTATCTGACTAGATACTGAGTGTTATCTGACTAGATACTGTATGTTATCTGACTAGATACTGTATGTTAGATACTGTATGTTATCTGACTAGATACTGTGTGTTATCTGACTAGATACTGTGTATTATCTGACTAGATACTGTATGTTATCTGACTAGATACTGTATGTTATCTGACTAGATACTGTGTGTTATCTGACTAGATACTGTGTGTTATCTGACTAGATACTGTATGTTATCTGACTAGATACTGTATGTTATCTGACTAGATACTGTGTGTTATCTGACTAGATACTGTATGTTATCTGACTAGATACTGTATGTTATCTGACTAGATACTGTATGTTATCTGACTAGATACTGTATGTTATCTGGCTATGATATAGACTGTAGGCTTGTTCATTTAGCTGACTAGATACTGTATGTTATCTGACTAGATACTGTATGTTATCTGACTAGATACTGTATGTTATCTGACTAGATACTGTATGTTATCTGACTAGATACTGTATGTTATCTGACTAGATACTGTGTGTTATCTGACTAGATACTGTGTGTTATCTGACTAGATACTGTGTGTTGTCTGACTAGATACTGTATGTTGTCTGACTAATACTGTATGTTATCTGGCTTAGATACTGTATGTTATCTGACTAGTATGT
>NW_024059870.1:0-30392 GCF_016432855.1 Salvelinus namaycush | reverse complement strand
TGGTTGTCCTTGTAGTCTACAACCCCATTCAGATAAAAACAGCCTCCTGTTGTTGGTTCCTTGTAGTCTACAACCCCCATTCAGATAAAACAGCCTCCCTAGTTGGTTGTTCCTTGTAGTCTACAACCCCATTCAGATAAACACGCCTCCTGTTGTTGGTCCTTGTAGTCTAACCCCCATTCCAGATAAGAACAGCCTCTCTGTTGGTTCTGTTCCTTGTAGTCTACAACCCCATTCAGATAAAACAGGCCTCTCGGTTGGTTTTTCCTTGTAGTCTACAACCCCATTCAGATAAACAGCTCTCTGTTGGTTTGTTCCTTGTAGTCTACAACCCATTCAGATTAAAACAGCCTTCCTGTTGGTTGTTTTTCCTTTGTCAGGAGTCTACAACCCCATTCAGATAAAACAAGCCTCCCTGTTGGTTGTTCCTTGTAGTCTACAACCCCATTCAGATAAAACCGCCTCCCTGTTTGGTTGTCCTATGTAGTCTACAACCCCATTCCAGATATAAAACATGCCTCCTGTTGGTTGTTCCTTGTAGTCTACAACCCCATTCAGATAAAACAGGCCTCTCTGTTGGTTGTTCCTTGTAGTCTACAACCCCCATTCAGATAAAACAGCCTCCCTGTTGGTTGTTCCTTGTAGTCTACAACCCATTCAGATAAAACAGCCTCCTGTTGGTTGTTCCTTGTAGTCTACAACCCCATTCAGATAAAACAGCCTCCCTGTTGGTTGTTCCTTGTAGTCTACAACCCCATTCAGATAAAACAGCCTCTCTGTTGGTTGTTCCTTGTAGTCTACAACCCCATTCAGATAAAACAGCCTCTCTGTTGGTTGTTCCTTGTAGTCTACAACCCCATTCAGATAAAACAGCCTGTCTGTTGGTTGTTCCTTGTAGTCTACAACCCCATTCAGATAAAACAGCCTCCCTGTTGGTTGTTCCTTGTAGCCTACAACCCCATTCAGATAAAACAGCCTCCTGTTGGTTGTTCCTTGTAGTCTACAACCCCATTCAGATAAAACAGCCTGTCTGTTGGTTGTTCCTTGTAGTCTACAACCCCATTCAGATAAAACAGCCTCTCTGTTGGTTGTTCCTTGTAGTCTACAACCCCATTCAGATAAAACAGCCTCCCTGTTGGTTGTTCCTTGTAGTCTACAACCCCATTCAGATAAAACAGCCTCCTGTTGGTTGTTCCTTGTAGTCTACAACCCCATTCAGATAAAACAGCCTCTCTGTTGGTTGTTCCTTGTAGTCTACAACCCCATTCAGATAAAACAGCCTCCTGTTGGTTGTTCCTTGTAGTCTACAACCCCATTCAGATAAAACAGCCTCTCTGTTGGTTGTTCCTTGTAGTCTACAACCCCATTCAGATAAAACAGCCTCCCTGTTGGTTGTTCCTTGTAGTCTACAACCCCATTCAGATAAAACAGCCTCCTGTTGGTTGTTCCTTGTAGTCTACAACCCCATTCAGATAAAACAGCCTCCTGTTGGTTGTTCCTTGTAGTCTACAACCCCATTCAGATAAAACAGCCTCCCTGTTGGTTGTTCCTTGTAGTCTACAACCCCATTCAGATAAAACAGCCTCTCTGTTGGTTGTTCCTTGTAGTCTACAACCCCATTCAGATAAAACAGCCTCTCTGTTGGTTGTTCCTTGTAGTCTACAACCCCATTCAGATAAAACAGCCTCCCTGTTGGTTGTTCCTTGTAGTCTACAACCCCATTCAGATAAAACAGCCTCCCTGTTGGTTGTTCCTTGTAGTCTACAACCCCATTCAGATAAAACAGCCTCCCTGTTGGTTGTTCCTTGTAGTCTACAACCCCATTCAGATAAAACAGCCTCCTGTTGGTTGTTCCTTGTAGTCTACAACCCCATTCAGATAAAACAGCCTCCTGTTGGTTGTTCCTTGTAGTCTACAACCCCATTCAGATAAAACAGCCTCTCTGTTGGTTGTTCCTTGTAGTCTACAACCCCATTCAGATAAAACAGCCTCCTGTTGGTTGTTCCTTGTAGTCTACAACCCCATTCAGATAAAACAGCCTCCTGTTGGTTGTTCCTTGTAGTCTACAACCCCATTCAGATAAAACAGCCTCCTGTTGGTTGTTCCTTGTAGTCTACAACCCCATTCAGATAAAACAGCCTCCTGTTGGTTGTTCCTTGTAGTCTACAACCCCATTCAGATAAAACAGCCTCCTGTTGGTTGTTCCTTGTAGTCTACAACCCCATTCAGATAAAACAGCCTCCCTGTTGGTTGTTCCTTGTAGTCTACAACCCCATTCAGATAAAACAGCCTCCCTGTTGGTTGTTCCTTGTAGTCTACAACCCCATTCAGATAAAACAGCCTCCCTGTTGGTTGTTCCTTGTAGTCTACAACCCCATTCAGATAAAACAGCCTGTCTGTTGGTTGTTCCTTGTAGTCTACAACCCCATTCAGATAAAACAGCCTCCCTGTTGGTTGTTCCTTGTAGTCTACAACCCCATTCAGATAAAACAGCCTGTCTGTTGGTGTTTCCTTGTAGCCTACAACCCCATTCAGATAAAACAGCCTCCCTGTTGGTTGCTCCTTGTAGTCTACAACCCCATTCAGATAAAACAGCCTCCCTGTTGGTTGCTCCTTGTAGTCTACAACCCCATTCAGATAAAACAGCCTCCCTGTTGGTTGTTCCTTGTAGTCTACAACCCCATTCAGATAAAACAGCCTCTCTGTTGGTTGTTCCTTGTAGTCTACAACCCCATTCAGATAAAACAGCCTCTCTGTTGGTTGTTCCTTGTAGTCTACAACCCCATTCAGATAAAACAGCCTGTCTGTTGGTTGTTCCTTGTAGTCTACAACCCCATTCAGATAAAACAGCCTCTCTGTTGGTTGTTCCTTGTAGCCTACAACCCCATTCAGATAAAACAGCCTGTCTGTTGGTTGTTCCTTGTAGTCTACAACCCCATTCAGATAAAACAGCCTGTCTGTTGGTTGTTCCTTGTAGTCTACAACCCCATTCAGATAAAACAGCCTCCCTGTTGGTTGTTCCTTGTAGTCTACAACCCCATTCAGATAAAACAGCCTCCCTGTTGGTTGTTCCTTGTAGTCTACAACCCCATTCAGATTAAACAGCCTCCCTGTTGGTTGTTCCTTGTAGTCTACAACCCCATTCAGATAAAACAGCCTCCCTGTTGGTTGTTCCTTGTAGTCTACAACCCCATTCAGATAAAACAGCCTGTCTGTTGGTTGGTCCTTGTAGTCTACAACCCCATTCAGATAAAACAGCCTCCCTGTTGGTTGGTCCTTGTAGTCTACAACCCCATTCAGATAAAACAGCCTCTCTGTTGGTTGTTCCTTGTAGTCTACAACCCCATTCAGATAAAACAGCCTCCTGTTGGTTGTTCCTTGTAGTCTACAACCCCATTCAGATAAAACAGCCTCTCTGTTGGTTGTTCCTTGTAGTCTACAACCCCATTCAGATAAAACAGCCTGTCTGTTGGTTGTTCCTTGTAGTCTACAACCCCATTCAGATAAAACAGCCTCCTGTTGGTTGTTCCTTGTAGTCTACAACCCCATTCAGATAAAACAGCCTCTCTGTTGGTTGTTCCTTGTAGTCTACAACCCCATTCAGATTAAACAGCCTCCTGTTGGTTGCTCCTTGTAGTCTACAACCCCATTCAGATAAAACAGCCTCCTGTTGGTTGTTCCTTGTAGTCTACAACCCCATTCAGATAAAACAGCCTCTCTGTTGGTTGTTCCTTGTAGTCTACAACCCCATTCAGATAAAACAGCCTGTCTGTTGGTTGTTCCTTGTAGTCTACAACCCCATTCAGATAAAACAGCCTCCCTGTTGGTTGTTCCTTGTAGTCTACAACCCCATTCAGATAAAACAGCCTCCTGTTGGTTGTTCCTTGTAGCCTACAACCCCATTCAGATAAAACAGTCTGTCTGTTGGTTGTTCCTTGTAGTCTACAACCCCATTCAGATAAAACAGCCTCTCTGTTGGTTGTTCCTTGTAGTCTACAACCCCATTCAGATAAAACAGCCTCCTGTTGGTTGTTCCTTGTAGTCTACAACCCCATTCAGATAAAACAGCCTCCTGTTGGTTGCTCCTTGTAGTCTACAACCCCATTCAGATAAAACAGCCTCCCTGTTGGTTGTTCCTTGTAGTCTACAACCCCATTCAGATAAAACAGCCTCCCTGTTGGTTGTTCCTTGTAGTCTACAACCCCATTCAGATAAAACAGCCTCAGTATTGTGGTTGTATTGTGGTTGTGGTTGTGGTTGTATTGTGGTTGTGTTGTGGTTGTGTTGTGGCTGTGGTTGTATTGTGGTTGTATTGTGGTTGTGTTGTGGTTGTATTGTGGTTGTGGTTGTATTGTGGTTGTGGTTGTGGTTGTATTGTGGTTGTGTTGTGGTTGTGTTGTGGCTGTGGTTGTATTGTGGTTGTATTGTGGTTGTGTTGTGGTTGTATTGTGGTTGTATTGTGGTTGTGGTTGTATTGTGGTTGTGGTTGTATTGTGGTTGTATTGTGGTTGTATTGTGGTTGTGGTTGTATTGTGGTTGTGGTTGTATTGTGGTTGTATTGTGGTTGTGTTGTGGTTGTATTGTGGTTGTATTGTGGTTGTATTGTGGTTGTATTGTGGTTGTATTGTGGTTGTATTGTGGTTGTGGTTGTATTGTGGTTGTGGTTGTATTGTGGTTGTGGTTGTGGTTGTATTGTGGTTGTGGTTGTATTGTGGTTGTATTGTGGTTGTATTGTGGTTGTGGTTGTATTGTGGTTGTATTGTGGTTGTGGTTGTATGGTGGTTGTGGTTGTGGTTGTATTGTGGTTGTATTGTGGTTGTATTGTGGTTGTATTGTGGTTGTGGTTGTATTGTGGTTGTATTGTGGTTGTGTTGTGGTTGTATTGTGGTTGTATTGTGGTTGTATTGTGGTTGTATTGTGGTTGTATTGTGGTTGTATTGTGGTTGTGGTTGTATTGTGGTTGTGGTTGTGGTTGTATTGTGGTTGTGGTTGTATTGTGGTTGTATTGTGGTTGTATTGTGGTTGTGGTTGTATTGTGGTTGTATTGTGGTTGTGGTTGTATTGTGGTTGTGGTTGTATTGTGGTTGTGGTTGTATTGTGGTTGTATTGTGGTTGTGGTTGTATTGTGGTTGTGGTTGTGGTTGTATTGTGGTTGTATTGTGGTTGTATTGTGGTTGTGGTTGTATTGTGGTTGTATTGTGGTTGTATTGTGGTTGTATTGTGGTTGTGGTTGTATTGTGGTTGTGGTTCTATTGTGGTTGTGGTTGTGGTTATATTGTGGTTGTGGTTGTGGTTGTTTTGTGGTTGTGTTGTGGTTGTAGTGTGGTTGTGGTTGTGTTGTGGTTGTATTGTGGTTGTGGTTGTATTGTGGTTGTATTGTGGTTGTATTGTGGTTGTATTGTGGTTGTATTGTGGTTGTGGTTGTGGTTGTATTGTGGTTGTGTTGTGGTTGTGTTGTGGCTGTGGTTGTATTGTGGTTGTATTGTGGTTGTGTTGTGGTTGTATTGTGGTTGTATTGTGGTTGTGGTTGTATTGTGGTTGTGGTTGTATTGTGGTTGTATTGTGGTTGTATTGTGGTTGTGGTTGTATTGTGGTTGTGGTTGTATTGTGGTTGTGTTGTGGTTGTATTGTGGTTGTATTGTGGTTGTATTGTGGTTGTATTGTGGTTGTATTGTGGTTGTGGTTGTATTGTGGTTGTGGTTGTATTGTGGTTGTGGTTGTGGTTGTATTGTGGTTGTGGTTGTATTGTGGTTGTATTGTGGTTGTATTGTATTGTGGTTGTGTTGTGGTTGTGGTTGTATTGTGGTTGTGGTTGTGTTGTGGTTGTATTGTGGTTGTGGTTTTATTGTGGTTGTGGTTATATTGTGGTTGTATTGTGGTTGTATTGTGGTTGTATTGTGGTTGTGGTTGTATTGTGGTTGTATTGTGGTTGTGTTGTGGTTGTATTGTGGTTGTATTGTGGTTGTATTGTGGTTGTATTGTGGTTGTATTGTGGTTGTATTGTGGTTGTGGTTGTATTGTGGTTGTGGTTGTATTGTGGTTGTGGTTGTGGTTATATTGTATTGTGGTTGTATTGTGGTTGTGGTTGTATTGTGGTTGTATTGTGGTTGTGGTTGTATTGTGGTTGTGGTTGTATTGTGGTTGTGGTTGTATTGTGGTTGTATTGTGGTTGTGGTTGTATGGTGGTTGTGGTTGTGGTTGTATTGTGGTTGTATTGTGGTTGTATTGTGGTTGTATTGTGGTTGTGGTTGTATTATGGTTGTATTGTGGTTGTATTGTGGTTGTATTGTGGTTGTGGTTGTATTGTGGTTGTGGTTCTATTGTGGTTGTGGTTGTGGTTATATTGTGGTTGTGGTTGTGGTTGTTTTGTGGTTGTGTTGTGGTTGTAGTGTGGTTGTGGTTGTGTTGTGGTTGTATTGTGGTTGTATTGTGGTTGTAGTGTGGTTGTGGTTGTGTTGTGGTTGTATTGTGGTTGTAGTGTGGTTGTGGTTGTGTTGTGGTTGTATTGTGGTTGTATTGTGGTTGTGTTGTGGTTGTGGTTGTATTGTGGTTGTGTTGTGGTTGTGTTGTGGTTGTATTGTGGTTGTATTGTATTGTGGTTGTGGTTGTGTTGTGGTTTTATTGTGGTTGTGGTTGTATTGTGGTTGTGTTGTGGTTATATTGTGGTTGTGGTTGTATTGTGGTTGTATTGTGGTTGTGGTTGTGGTTGTATTGTGGTTGTGGTTGTATTGTGGTTGTGGTTGTGGTTGTATTGTGGTTGTATTGTGGTTGTATTGTGGTTGTATTGTGGTTGTATTGTGATTGTGGTTGTGGTTGTGGTTGTATTGTGGTTGTATTGTGGTTGTATTATGGTTGTATTGTGGTTGTATTGTAGTTGTGGTTGTATTGTGGTTGTATTGTGGTTGTGGTTGTATTGTGGTTGTATTGTGGTTGTGGTTGTATTGTGGTTGTATTGTGGTTGTGGTTGTATTGTGGTTGTGTTGTGGTTGTATTGTGGTTGTATTGTGGTTGTATTGTGGTTGTATTGTGGTTGTGGTTGTATTGTGGTTGTGGTTGTATTGTGGTTGTGGTTGTATTGTGGTTGTGTTGTGGTTGTATTGTGGTTGTATTATGGTTGTATTGTGGTTGTATTGTGGTTGTATTGTGGTTGTATTGTGGTTGTATTGTGGTTGTATTGTGGTTGTGGTTGTATTGTGGTTGTGGTTGTATTGTGGTTGTGGTTGTATTGTGGTTGTATTGTGGTTGTGGTTGTATTGTGGTTGTATTGTGGTTGTATTGTGGTTGTAGTGTGGTTGTGTTGTGGTTGTATTGTGGTTGTGGTTGTATTGTGGTTGTATTGTGGTTGTATTGTGGTTGTGTTGTATTGTGGTTGTGGTTGTATTGTGGTTGTATTGTGGTTGTGGTTGTATTGTGGTTGTATTGTGGTTGTGTTGTGGTTGTATTGTGGTTGTGGTTGTGGTTGTATTGTGGTTGTGGTTGTATTGTGGTTGTGGTTGTATTGTGGTTGTGTTGTGGTTGTATTGTGGTTGTGGTTGTGTTGTGGTTGTGGTTGTATTGTGGTTGTTTTGTGGTTGTGGTTGTGGTTGTATTGTGGTTGTGTTGTGGTTGTATTGTGGTTGTATTGTGGTTGTATTGTGGTTGTATTGTGGTTGTGTTGTGGTTGTATTGTGGTTGTGTTGTGGTTGTGGTTGTATTGTGGTTGTATTGTGGTTGTGTTGTGGTTGTGGTTTTATTGTGGTTGTGGTTGTATTGTGGTTGTGGTTATATTGTGGTTGTATTGTGGTTGTATTGTGGTTGTATTGTGGTTGTGTTGTGGTTGTGGTTGTATTGTGGTTGTGGTTTTATTGTGGTTGTGGTTGTATTGTGGTTGTGGTTGTATTGTGGTTGTGTTGTGGTTGTATTGTGGTTTTATTGTGGTTGTGTTGTGGTTGTGGTTGTATTGTGGTTGTGTTGTGGTTGTATTGTGGTTGTGTTGTGGTTGTATTGTGGTTGTGGTTGTATTGTGGTTGTGGTTGTGTTGTGGTTGTGTTGTGGTTGTATTGTGGTTGTGTTGTGGTTGTATTGTGGTTGTGGTTGTATTGTGGTTGTGGTTGTGTTGTGGTTGTATTGTGGTTGTATTGTGGTTGTATTGTGGTTGTATTGTGGTTGTGTTGTGGTTGTATTGTGGTTGTGGTTGTGTTGTGGTTGTGGTTGTATTGTGGTTGTGTTGTGGTTGTGGTTGTATTGTGGTTGTGTTGTGGTTGTATTGTGGTTGTGTTGTGGTTGTATTGTGGTTGTATTGTGGTTGTATTGTGGTTGTGTTGTGGTTGTATTGTGGCTGTGGTTGTATTGTGGTTGTATTGTGGTTGTATTGTGGTTGTGTTGTGGTTGTATTGTGGGTGTATTGTGGTTGTATTGGGGTTGTATTGTGGTTGTGGTTGTATTGTGGTTGTATTGTGGTTGTGGTTGTATTGTGGTTGTATTGTGGTTGTGTTGTGGTTGTATTGTGGTTGTATTGTGGTTGTGTTCTGACCTTGCCATGCAGGGTCTTGTATGCAGCTTTGATCTGCTGTCTCTGGCTGTTGCTACGAGACGTCAACAACTTCATGATGGAATCCTCATCGGTTCCTATGGCAACAACAAACACCATAGTCAAATCTTTGGTGCCATGGTTACTCCCTCAGTTTGCATCATATTCAGACCACACCACTGACCCAGTCCCTTCATGGCCTTGTAGAGTGTCGCTGCATCTTGGTTGGCGTTGAAGTTTCCACTGGCTCTCACACTGCCTCGACCAGCCTATCAGAGAACAGACACATAGGAGGACTGTGGGTAATGTAGTTCAGGGTAGACCAGAGAGGACTGTGGGTAATGTAGTTCAGGGTAGACCAGAGAGGACTGTGGGTAATGTAGTTCAGGGTAGACCAGAGAGGACTGTGGGTAAAGTAGTTCAGGGTAGACCAGAGAGGACTGTGGGTAAAGTAGTTCAGGGTAGACCAGAGAGGACTGTGGGTAAAGTAGTTCAGGGTAGACCAGAGAGGACTGTGGGTAAAGTAGTTCAGGGTAGACCAGAGAGGACTGTGGGTAAAGTAGTTCAGGGTAGACCAGAGAGGACTGTGGGTAAAGTAGTTCAGGGTAGACCAGAGAGGACTGTGGGTAATGTATACTGAACAAAAATATAACACCTAGTTCATAAGGAAATCAGTCAATTGAAAGTCCTAATCTATGGATTTCACATGACAGGGAACAAATCTGTTGGTCACAGACACACACACACACACACACACACACACACACACACACACACACACACACACACACACACACACACACACACACACACACACACACACACACACACACACGACTGGCTCCTCCCCTCAGCTAACAGGAGAAGTGTGTGTGTGTGTGTGTGTGTGTGTGTGTGTGTGTGTGTGTGTGTGTGTGTGTGTGTGTGTGTGTGTGTGTGTGTGTGTGTGTGTGTGTGTGTGTGTGTGTGTGTGTGTGTGTGTGTGTGTGTGTGTGTGTCCACGGTCAGTGTTGTTAGCTGACACTGGTGGTTTTGGGAACATTGTTATTTAGGGAGGAGGACCACGGAATGTTTCTGGAATGAGACGAACACAACAGAGTCCAGGATTCTGTCTGTCAGAGGAATGCCTAACAACATCCTCCACACACACAGCTGATTGGATTGTAATGGAGAGTCTAGTGAGACCCACAGGAGAGGTGCAGAGGACCTCTACTGCCTCTGATCTGGAGGACTCACTAAACAGAGAACATCCCTGGTCATCCCTACTGCCTCTGATCTGGAGGACTCACTAAACAGAGAACATCCCTGGTCATCCCTACTGCCTCTGATCTGGAGGACTCACTAAACAGAGAACATCCCTGGTCATCCCTACTGCCTCTGATCTGGAGGACTCACTAAACAGAGAACATCCCTGGTCATCCCTACTGCCTCTGATCTGTAGGACTCACTAAACAGAGAACATCCCTTGTCATCCCTACTGCCTCTGATCTGGAGGACTCACTAAACAGAGAACATCCCTGGTCATCCCTACTGCCTCTGATCTGGAGGACTCACTAAACAGAGAACATCCCTGGTCATCCCTACTGCCTCTGATCTGGAGGACTCACTAAACAGAGAACATCCCTGGTCATCCCTACTGCCTCTGATCTGGAGGACTCACTAAACAGAGAACATCCCTGGTCATCCCTACTGCCTCTGATCTGGAGGACTCACTAAACAGAGAACATCCCTGGTCATCCCTACTGCCTCTGATCTGTAGGACTCACTAAACAGAGAACATCCCTTGTCATCCCTACTGCCTCTGATCTGGAGGACTCACTAAACAGAGAACATCCCTGGTCATCCCTACTGCCTCTGATCTGGAGGACTCACTAAACAGAGAACATCCCTTGTCATCCCTACTGCCTCTGATCTGGAGGACTCACTAAACAGAGAACATCCCTGGTCATCCCTACTGCCTCTGATCTGGAGGACTCACTAAACAGAGAACATCCCTTGTCATCCCTACTGCCTCTGATCTGGAGGACTCACTAAACAGAGAACATCCCTGGTCATCCCTACTGTCTCTGATCTGGAGGACTCACTAAACAGAGAACATCCCTGGTCATCCCTACTGCCTCTGATCTGTAGGACTCACTAAACAGAGAACATCCCTGGTCATCCCTACTGCCTCTGATCTGGAGGACTCACTAAACAGAGAACATCCCTGGTCATCCCTACTGCCTCTGATCTGGAGGACTCACTAAACAGAGAACATCCCTGGTCATCCCTACTGCCTCTGATCTGGAGGACTCACTAAACAGAGAACATCCCTGGTCATCCCTACTGCCTCTGATCTGTAGGACTCACTAAACAGAGAACATCCCTGGTCATCCCTACTGCCTCTGATCTGGAGGACTCACTAAACAGAGAACATCCCTGGTCATCCCTACTGCCTCTGATCTGGAGGACTCACTAAACAGAGAACATCCCTGGTCATCCCTACTGCCTCTGATCTGGAGGACTCACTAAACAGAGAACATCCCTGGTCATCCCTACTGCCTCTGATCTGGAGGACTCACTAAACAGAGAACATCTGTGAAAAGACCCCTGGTGGCATGTCTGGTGGGATAAGTGTGTATAAGAGCTGTGTGTAAGTTGCAAACAATTTGGAATTTTCAACACATTAATCTGTCTTATAAAAACAAGAAGTGATGCAGTCAGTCTCTCCTCAACTCTTAACCAAGAGAGACTGGCAGCATAGTATTAATATTAGCCCTCTGATTACAATGAAGAGCAAGACGTGCCGCTCTGTTCTGGGCCAGCTGCAGCTTAACTAGGTCTTTCCTTGCCGCACTGGACCACACGACTGGACAATAATCAAGATTAGACTAAACTAGAGGCTGCAGAACTTGCTTTTTTGGATTGTGGTGTCAAAAAAGCAGAGTATCTCTTTATTACGGACAGACCCATCTCTACAACCATTGAATCTATATGTTTTGACCGTGACAGTTTACAATCTAAGGTAAAACCAAGTAATTTAGTCTCCTCAATTTGTTCAACAGCCACACCATTCATTACCAGATTCAGCTGAGGTCTAGAAATTAAGGAATGATTTGGACCAAATACAACGCTCTTAGTTTTAGAGATGTTCAGGACCAGTTTATTACCGGCCACCCATTCCAAAACAGACTGCAACTCTTTGTTAAGGGTTTCAGTGACTTCATTAGCTGTGGTTGCTGATGTGTATATGGTTGAATCATCAGCGTACATGGACACATATGCTTTGTTTAATGCCAGTGGCAGGTCATTGGTAAAAAAATAGAAAAGAGTAGAGGGCCTAGAGAGCTGCCCTGCGGTACACCACACTTCACATGTTTGACGTTAGAGAAGCTTCCATTAAATAAAACCCTTTGAGTTGTAATAGATAGAGATCTGAATCCACAATATGGCAGAGGTTGAAAAGCCATAACACATACGTTTTTCCAACAACAGGTTATGGAAAAATTATGTTAAAGAAGTTGAACCAACTTGTGGTGCTGAAGGAAAACTCTGTCATTTGGCCAGTTCAGGAACAAACAACAATCATTTGCAGTAAATCCTAATAGGCCTAAGACTATGTAATATACAGTAGCTATTGGTAGACTATAGTCTAATAGACCTACGTGGTATACAGTAGATATTGGTAGACTATAGTCTAATAGACCTACGTGGTATACAGTAGATATTGGTAGACTATAGTCTAATAGAGCTATGACTACGTGGTATACAGTAGCTATTGGTAGACTATATCCTAATAGACCTATGTGGTATACAGTAGATATTGGTAGACTATAGCCTAATAGACCTATGTGGTATACAGTAGATATTGGTAGACTATAGTCTAATAGACCTACGTGGTATACAGTAGATATTGGTAGACTATAGTCTAATAGACCTACGTGGTATACAGTAGATATTGGTAGGCTATAGTCTAATAGACCTATGTAATATACAGTAGATATTGGTAGGCTATAGTCTAATAGACCTACGTGGTATACAGTAGATATTGGTAGACTATAGTCTAATAGGCCTACATGGTATACAGTAGATATTGGTAGGCTATAGTCTAATAGACCTACGTGGTATACAGTAGATATTGGTAGGCTATAGTCTAATAGGCCTACATGGTATACAGTAGATATTGGTAGACTGTATCAGAATAACACATGGTTACCATGGTTACCATATACCCTACTACAGAATAACACATATCTACTGTTTACTGCTCCACAGTGTCCGTTTTGTACTCCATCCTGTGTACACAGAGAGAGTGAGGGAGGGGGGAGGGGAGGAGAGAGAGGGGAGGAGAGAGAGAGAGAGGGGAGAAGAGAGAGAGAGAGAGAGAGAAGAGAGAGAGAGAAGAGAGAGAGAGAGAGAGAGAGAGAGAGAGAGAGAGAGAGAGAGAGAGAGAGAGAGAGAGAGAGAGAGAGAGAGAGAGAGAGAGAGAGAGGAGGCAGAGCCCCACCCTGTCTGAAGAAAGGCCCACACACATGACTCATACTGACTTCCCCAAATACAGACCCTCTGCTCCACAAACACACAGAGACCCACACTATGGTTTGAGAGAGAGAGAGAGAGAGAGAGAGAGAGAGAGAGAGAGAGAGAGAGAGAGAGAGAGAGAGAGAGAGAGAGAGAGAGAGAGAGAGAGAGAGAGGGGAGGAGACCCACACTATGGTTTGAGAGAGAGAGGGAGAGGGGAGGAGACCCACACTATGGTTTGAGAGAGAGAGGGAGAGGGGAGGAGACCCACACTATGGTTTGAGAGAGAGAGGGAGTGGGGAGGAGACCCACACTATGGTTTGAGAGAGAGAGAGAGAGGGGAGGAGACCCACACTATGGTTTGAGAGAGAGAGAGAGAGAGAGAGAGAGAGAGAGAGAGAGAGAGAGAGAGAGAGAGAGAGAGAGAGAGAGAGAGAAAGAGAGAAAGAGAGAGAGAGAGAGAGAGAGAGAGAGAGAGAGAGAGAGAGAGAGGGAGAGGGGAGGAGACCCACACTATGGTTTTCCATAAATGAAGAGGGCTGGTTTTCATTAAAAGCCTTCTGACTGTCTGTAGCAGCAGAGTTCTACAGTTAAACAGCCAAACAACACATATTCCCAGTGTGATGTCACATCCTGATCAGGCCGGGCTTCCCCATAACATAGAAATACCCATACTAGCATTAATAAATGGTATAGTTTCATAGTATGTGACATTTCTATAATAGTTCTTCGAATGTGTCATCTAATGCGCCATTGTGTTGACTCCCGCCATTCGACTCCCGCCATTCGACTCCCGCGCCATTCGACTCCCGCGCCATTCGACTCCCGCGCCATTCAACTCCCGCTATTCGACTCCCGCAATTCGACTCCCGCGCCATTCGACTCCCGCTATTCGACTCCCGCTATTCGACTCCCGCTATTCGACTCCCGCGCCATTCGACTCCCGCGCCATTCGACTCCCGCGCCATTCGACTCCCGCTATTCGACTCCCGCTATTCGACTCCCGCGCCATTCGACTCCCGCGCCATTCGACTCCCGCGCCATTCGACTCCCGCTATTCGACTCCCGCTATTCGACTCCCGCCATTCGACTCCCGCTATTCGACTCCCTCCATTCCTTCATTTCTGTACAGCTCATCACTTTATCTGATTCCCAGCTGTTGTCGAACACATGATTCGGAAAATAGTGTGAATTTTACTAGATCAAACACTGAAATGAGTCTGCTGTTTAAGTACGTACACTGAACACAAATATAAAACGCATAAAACCATTTTACTGAGTTACAGTTCATAGAAGGAAATCAATCAATTGAAATAATATTCCCCCGGATGTTAAACGCAACAAAGCTTTCTCTGTGTCCAACAAGCTTTCTCTGTGTCCAACAAGCTTTCTCTGTGTCCAACAAGCTTTCTCTGTGTCCAACAAAGCTTTCTCTGTGTCCAACAAGCTTTCTCTGTGTCAAACAAGCTTTCTCTGTGTTCAACAAGCTTTCTCTGTGTCCAACAAAGCTTTCTCTGTGTCCAACAAGCTTTCTCTGTGTCCAACAAGCTTTCTCTGTGTCCAACAAGCTTTCTCTGTGTCCAACAAGCTTTCTCTGTGTCCAACAAGCTTTCTTAGTGTCCAACAAGCTTTCTCTGTGTCCAACAAGCTTTCTCTGTGTCCAACAAGCTTTCTTAGTGTCCAACAAGCTTTCTTAGTGTCCAACAAGCTTTATCTGTGTCCAACAAGCTTTCTCTGTGTCCAACAAGCTTTCTCTGTGTCCAACAAGCTTTCTCTGTGTCCAACAAGCTTTCTTAGTGTCCAACAAGCTTTCTCTGTGTCCAACAAGCTTTCTCTGTGTCCAACAAGCTTTCTTAGTGTCCAACAAGCTTTCTTAGTGTCCAACAAGCTTTATCTGTGTCCAACAAGCTTTCTCTGTGTCCAACAAGCTTTCTCTGTGTCCAACAAAGCTTTCTCTGTGTCCAACAAAGCTTTCTCTGTGTCCAACAAAGCTTTCTCTGTGTCCAACAAGCTTTCTCTGTGTCCAGCAAGCTTTCTCTGTGTCCAACAAGCTTTCTCTGTGTCCAACAAGCTTTCTCTGTGTCCAACAAGCTTTCTCTGTGTTCAACAAGCTTTCTCTGTGTCCAGCAAGCTTTCTCTGTGTCCAACAAGCTTTCTTAGTGTCCAACAAGCTTTCTCAGTGTCCAACAAGCTTTCTCAGTGTCCAACAAGCTTTCTCAGTGTCCAACAAGCTTTCTCTGTGTCCAACAAGCTTTCTCTGTGTCCAACAAGCTTTCTTAGTGTCCAACAAGATTTCTCTGTGTCCAACAAGCTTTCTCTGTGTCCAACAAGCTTTCTTAGTGTCCAACAAGCTTTCTCAGTGTCCAACAAGCTTTCTCTGTGTCCAACAAGCTTTCTCAGTGTCCAACAAGCTTTCTTAGTGTCCAACAAGCTTTCTCTGTGTCCAACAAGCTTTCTTAGTGTCCAACAAGCTTTCTCAGTGTCCAACAAGCTTTCTTAGTGTCCAACAAGCTTTCTCTGTGTCCAACAAGCTTTCTTAGTGTCCAACAAGCTTTCTCTGCCCTTAACCTTGTTCTGAACACCTCCAGAACAAAGGTCATGTGGTTTGGTAAGAAGAATGTCCCTCTTCCCACCGGTGTGATTACTACCTCTGAGGGTTTAGAGCTTGAGGTAATCACATGGCTAGACGGTACACTGTCTAGCCATCTCTTCGTTCAAAGACTCAATCGTGGACACTCTTACTGACAGTTGTGGCTGCTTTGCGTGATGTATTGTTGTCTCTACCTTCTTGACCTTTGTGCTGTTGACTGTGCCTGATAATGTTTGTACCGTGGTTTGTGTTGCTACCATGTTGTGTTGTCGTGTGTTGCTGCCTTGCTATGTTGTCTCTTTATGTAGTGTTCTGGTGGCTCTCTTGTCGTGATCTGTGTTTTGTCAAATTGTTTTTATATTTTTAATCCCAGCCCCCGTCCTCGCAGGAGGCCTTTTGTCTTTTGGTAGGCCGTCATTGTAAATAAGAATTTGTTCTTAACTGGCTTGCCAAGTTAAATAAAAGTGTAATAAAAAATTAATGAATTAGGCCCTAATCTACGGATTTCATATGACTGGGCAGGAGCCCAGCCAATCAGAATTAGTTTTTCCCCACAAAAGGGCTCCCCCCTCAGACGATCCCGCAGATGAAGTCGGATGTGGAGGTCCTGGGTTGGCGTGGTTACACGTGGTCTGCGGTTGTGAGGCCGGTTGGACGTACTGCCAAATTCTCTAAAGCAACGTTGGAGGTGGCTTATGGTAGAGAAAATAACATTAAATTCTCAGGCAACAGCTCTGGTGGACATTCCTGCAGTCAGCATGCCAATTGCATTTTCCCTCAACTTGCGACATCTGTGGCATTGTGTTGTGTGACAAAACTGCACATTTTAAAGTGGCCTTTTATTGTCCCCAGTACAAGGTGCACCTGTGTAATGATCATGCTGTTTAATCAGCTTCTTGATATTTGATATGCCACACCTGTCAGGTGGATGGATCCTCTTGGCGAAGGAGAAACTCATGAAACATGAGACCAACACTTTACATGTTGGGTTTATACATTAGTGTTGAGTGTAGAAAGCTAGTTTGGGGATTGGGGACAGAGCCAGTACATGTTGGGTTTATACATTAGTGTTGAGTGTAGAAAGCTAGTTTGGGGATTGGGGACAGAGCCAGTACATGTTGGGTTTATACATTAGTGTTGAGTGTAGAAAGCTAGTTTGGGGATTGGGGACAGAGCCAGTACATGTTGGGTTTATACATTAGTGTTGAGTGTAGAAAGCTAGTTTGGGGATTGGGGACAGAGCCAGTACATGTTGGGTTTATACATTAGTGTTGAGTGTAGAAAGCTAGTTTGGGGATTGGGGACAGAGCCAGTACATGTTGGGTGTATACATTAGTGTTGAGTGTAGAAAGCTAGTTTGGGGATTGGGGACAGAGCCAGTACATGTTGGGTTTATACATTAGTGTTGAGTGTAGAAAGCTAGTTTGGGGATTGGGGACAGAGCCAGTACATGTTGGGTTTATACATTAGTGTTGAGTGTAGAAAGCTAGTTTAATGCCAAACACGACACATATGTTTTGGGAGAAAATCACCCGGGATGAACGAAACATTTATATGGGACTATCGTCTCAAATGATCTCCCTTCGTTCTGCAGTTATATAGTGTAATAACCTGTTCTAGAACCCATGTGTTCCATACTGGGTTCTACAGTTATATAGTGTCATAACCTGTTCTAGAACCCATGTGTTCCGTACTGGGTTCTACAGTTATATAGTGTCATAACCTGTTCTAGAATCCATGTGTTCCATACTGGGTTCTACAGTTATATAGTGTAATAACCTATTCTAGAATCCATGTGTTCCATACTGGGTTCTACAGTTATATAGTGTAATAACCTAGAATCCATGTGTTCCATACTGGGTTCTACAGTTACATAGTGTAATAACCTGTTCTAGAATCCATGTGTTCCATACTGGGTTCTACAGTTATATAGTGTAATAACCTGTTCTAGAATCCATGTGTTCCATACTGGGTTCTACAGTTATATAGTGTCATAACCTGTTCTAGAATCCATGTGTTCCATACTGGGTTCTACAGTTATATAGTGTAATAACCTATTCTAGAATCCATGTGTTCCATACTGGGTTCTACAGTTATATAGTGTAATAACCTATTCTAGAATCCATGTGTTCCATACTGGGTTCTACAGTTATATAGTGTAATAACCTGTTCTAGAATCCATGTGTTCCATACTGGGTTCTACAGTTATATAGTGTAATAACCTATTCTAGAATCCATGTGTTCCATACTGGGTTCTACAGTTACATAGTGTAATAACCTGTTCTAGAATCCATGTGTTCCATACTGGGTTCTACAGTTATATAGTGTAATAACCTATTCTAGAATCCATGTGTTCCATACTGGGTTCTACAGTTATATAGTGTAATAACCTATTCTAGAATCCATGTGTTCCATACTGGGTTCTACAGTTATATAGTGTAATAACCTGTTCTAGAATCCATGTGTTCCATACTGGGTTCTACAGTTATATAGTGTAATAACCTATTCTAGAATCCATGTGTTCCATACTGGGTTCTACAGTTATATAGTGTAATAACCTATTCTAGAATCCATGTGTTCCATACTGGGTTCTACAGTTATATAGTGTAATAACCTGTTCTAGAATCCATGTGTTCCATACTGGGTTCTACAGTTATATAGTGTAATAACCTATTCTAGAATCCATGTGTTCCGTACTGGGTTCTACAGTTATATAGTGTAATAACCTATTCTAGAATCCATGTGTTCCATACTGGGTTCTACAGTTATATAGTGTAATAACCTATTCTAGAATCCATGTGTTCCATACTGGGTTCTACAGTTATATAGTGTAATAACCTGTTCTAGAATCCATGTGTTCCATACTGGGTTCTACAGTTATATAGTGTAATAACCTGTTCTAGAATCCATGTGTTCCATACTGGGTTCTACAGTTATATAGTGTAATAACCTATTCTAGAATCCATGTGTTCCATACTGGGTTCTACAGTTATATAGTGTAATAACCTAGAATCCATGTGTTCCATACTGGGTTCTACAGTTATATAGTGTAATAACCTATTCTAGAACCCATGTGTTCCATACTGGGTTCTACAGTTATATAGTGTAATAACCTATTCTAGAACCCATGTGTTCCATACTGGGTTCTACAGTTATATAGTGTAATAACCTATTCTAGAACCCATGTGTTCCATACTGGGTTCTACAGTTATATAGTGTAATAACCTGTTCTAGAATCCATGTGTTCCATACTGGGTTCTACAGTTATATAGTGTAATAACCTGTTCTAGAATCCATGTGTTCCATACTGGGTTCTACAGTTATATAGTGTAATAACCTATTCTAGAATCCATGTGTTCCATACTGGGTTCTACAGTTATATAGTGTAATAACCTAGAATCCATGTGTTCCATACTGGGTTCTACAGTTATATAGTGTAATAACCTATTCTAGAACCCATGTGTTCCATACTGGGTTCTACAGTTATATAGTGTAATAACCTATTCTAGAACCCATGTGTTCCATACTGGGTTCTACAGTTATATAGTGTAATAACCTGTTCTAGAATCCATGTGTTCCATACTGGGTTCTACAGTTATATAGTGTAATAACCTATTCTAGAACCCAGGTGTTCCATACTGGGTTCTACAGTTATATAGTGTAATAACCTGTTCTAGAACCCATGTGTTCCATACTGGGTTCTACACTGTGTATTGTTCTGGGATAAAGTCTAATGATTATTTAATGACAGTCGCCTGGGCGGTGCCGCGGATGTGGTGTCCATTATAGGCAGAGATAGAAAGTTAAACATTTACATAGTAATGGAATCACACACTTCTCTTTAACCCGACAGCCAAACATTTCCGTGTTATCATCTGAAGTGGTTTTAAGTGAAATTAAATTCGACATTATCATAACAGCATTATACAGTTGCCTAGTGAAGTTGAACTTACCATTCTGATAGATAGTTGATCGTTGGTTTGATTAGAAGAAAGATCGTTCTGTCTGAAGAGAAACACAGAACAGAGTCACCAACTCATTTACAAACCAAAAGCTTCAAACGACGTCAAAAAGTTTTCCACGTTTACAGTCATGGAAAATAGTCACAGATCTGTGTTTCCATTCATAAAACTGACTGAGTTAGAGAATATAACGTATCCTCTTTAGCAACAGCCACAGCTCGTCATTATCTGCTAAAATACTGTTGTATCTCGTCGCATCCGTGTTGATAAATGATCCCAGCTACGATCACAGTCCGGTAAAACACACATCACCTGGTTCAGCAGAATAATCACGTCAACAACTCTTCAACTAACGATCTGATGTTGAGCGACGGAAACTTACCGGAGGAGGTCGAGTCTGCACCGGAGCTCACAGTAACGAGAGGGAGAGGAAGAGAGAGGAACCGGTAGAAAGAGTGGAAAAACGAGTCCGCTGCGAGTGAACAGAGACACACCCTGTATGACTAAACAGCTCGGGTTCAGCGCCCCGGTAGACGGGGAGGTGACGTGTTTAATCCCAAACTATGTACACGATTTCAACGTCAGAGTAGTGAAGCAAACGGTTTGTGGACTTGTCCGCGGTGTAAAAGCATCTCAATCAAACCGAACAAACGGACAAACCGAGAAACAACTTAATCAAACAGCTGCTAGTGATGACAGTGGGGGATTCGTGTGTGCAATCTGTCTCCATAGAAACCGTGCAGGTTCACCTGAACAGGTGACAAGAGATGGAGAGGAGGAGGGGGGGTAATGGGGGGGAGGGAAAGCAGGGGTTTCTTTATTTTTACTATTTTCTACATTGTAGAATAATAGTGAAGACATCATAACTATGAAATAACACATATGGAATCATGTAGTAACCAAAAACAGTCGCGCAGAGACCGATATGAAGCGCCCCGCACTCTTGGCCTCGCATTGCCAGTAGTGAACATTTTGCAGAGACGCAATGCTATGTTGCATATCTCACTGTTTTCTTCAATGCGCTGTGCTCTCCTGACGCCAAATAAGCAACACTTCTCAATATTAATTCAATGGATTGTGGTCAGTAAACTCATGGAATATGGTGTCAATAATATACAAATATATGAACAGATACAAATTACAAGTGAATAACTACAGCACAATTTTCCATGAAGAAAAAATGTTGGCAAAAGTATTTGTATCATTATTCTGTAGCAATGTTTTTCATTAACCATATAAACCAAGTCCAATATTTGATCGGCAATATAAAAAATAAGCCTCATGTTGACGTTGGACACGTTACTGCCGACTAACGTGAGCTCGTCATTCTGCCGCACGGTGCAGTTCCAAAACAATCCACAGGGTGGCAGTCTAGACCACAAAGTCATGTTATGCATGAAATAATAATCTAGTTAGATGAAATATAGCAGGATTGTGATTTTAGACTGCCCTCCTGTGGATTATGTTGGAACTGCGTTAACTCACATTAGCAGTAGGCTTGTATTATGACTGTGGAGTGGAGACACAGATCACCTCTGTAGTAACAACACACATGTACCAGCATACAATTATTCCTCCAACTAAATATTCACAACGTTTGTGAGTTATATTACACAGCAGTTTGATGTTAGTCCATTCAGTGGCGACCCGTCATTCAGGGCAGGTGGGGCAGTCTGGCGACCCGTCATTCAGGGCAGGTGGGGCAGTCTGGCGACCCGTCATTCAGGGCAGGTGGGGCAGTCTGGCGACCCGTCATTCAGGGCAGGTGGGGCAGTCTGGCGACCCGTCATTCAGGGCAGGTGGGGCAGTCTGGCGACCCGTCATTCAGGGCAGGTGGGGCAGTCTGTTTTGGGCCCCACTTGTATAGCTATAATAAATATAAATAAAAATGTTGTTTTTTGTGTGCCTGTTTAGCATGTTATTTGGGCATTAATACCTGTCACATATCAGTTTGCAAACTATGTAAAAAATAAAAAAAATTGTTAATAAAGACACAAACATGGTCTCTTTATTCCTTTCTTGATTTAAAATGTTTCAGCCGAGGTCAGTGCTTTCTGTGGTTAACCGCAAGCGTTGCAAAGCAATCACTAGTCTGCTATTCGGTGGAGAGGGTGTATGGTCCAAGTCTGGGTTTAAGGGTGTCTTTTCCAAGCTTAAAAGAATAAACATTCAACATCATGGGCCATAAAAGGTTGAATACATTGGCCGTGCTGTCAATCCAACTGGAAACTCAGAACTGGGAAATCTCAGACTTCAGTGAGTTCAAGACAACTGGGAACTCAGAAAACAACCAGCTCTGACTGGGAAAATACGGTCATCCAACTCGGAATTCCAAGTGGGGAACTTTCTAGAGCTTCGACCTGAAGATCACTGACGTCATGATTGAACCTTGTTATTATCAGAGTTCCCAGCTGTCTTGAAAGCATCATAAATCCAGAGCATGCCAGACTTTGATGACAAAATTTGATGACAAAATTTGATGACAAAATTTGCCCACGAAGGACTGCTGTGCCACCTTCCTGTTCAAGTGAGCACAGCACAACAAGGTGAGTCCAAAAAAATGTCTTGCACTGCTGCATAAGTGATGTAATATACCAGGGAGATATGCTGTGGCTAAGAAAGTAATACTAACCATAACCCTAACCCTAACCCTAACCCTAACCCTAACCCTAACCCTAAGTGTATGTTGTGTAGTAAGCTGTTAGTAGCCCATGTGCCTCACCCTAATCATTTGGTCCCTTCTCCCCTCATAACTTAGCCTACTGTTCTGACTTGGTGGCGCACATGTAGCCTATAACCTGCTTTAGAGAAATGTCATCATCGAATATTGTAAGAGCTTTCATTGTCTGCTTATATGCCCCCTTTATTTATCCTGCAGTTCTGACTTGGTGTACAGGGAGAATACTGTAAGAACCGCCCATGTTCTGAATTCTGTCCCTGTACATTTCAAAAGTGCTCAACAAATAGTTATATTGACAACGTCCGTCCTAGCTCGCTCATTAATGTCTTAATCGAAGTTAAGGATTGCCTCTTATCTGCTCATTGTTCCCTTATGCCATAGTGTGTACATCTCCATTGTCATTAGAAACCACATTTGTTTAAGCAAGTCAGCCATATCAGCTATGTTTTTTTAAAGGCAGTAAATGAGGCTGAATGAACTGTTTCTCTGCCAGACAAGGCTCCGCTGGTAGCCAGGTGTAGCAGTGGTAAGGTGTTGGTACTGCTGATGGGACAGCTTTATGTAGACCCTAACAGTTTGTGGGCACCGTTTGTCACCGTTATAGTGCAATTTATGTATTGTTTAGTGTTGTGTTGTTTAGTGGCTTTGCTGGCATGCATCTAACAAATGTTTGGCAAGTTTGTCCCACCAAGATGTACATACTAAAATTGCCACTGTTCCTCTCTCTCTCTCTCTCTCTGTCTCTCTGTCTCTCTGTCTCTCTGTCTCTCTCTGTCTCTCTCTGTCTCTCTCTGTCTCTCTGTCTCTCTCTGTCTCTCTCTGTCTCTCTCTGTCTCTCTGTCTCTCTCTGTCTCTCTCTGTCTCTCTCTGTCTCTCTCTCTCTCCCTCTCTCTTTCTCCCTCTCCCTCCCTCTCTCTTTCTTCCTCTCCCTCCCTCTCTCTTTCTTCCTCTCCCTCCCTCCCTCTCTTCCTCTCCCTTCCTCCCTCTCTTCCTCTCCCTCCCTCCCTCTCTTCCTCTCTTCCTCTCCCTCTCTCTCTCTCTCAACACACCATACCAGACTACAGTCTCTGCTAAGTGCATTAGTCATATTGGCACAGGGAGTAGAGGGAAGATACATAGTGTCAGGTTCCATCTCTACGGGGAGGTATTTCTGCAACAGCTGAAAGCCGGTAAATAATGTGGTTTTCCAACAGCTAGGCTCAGATCAACGAGGCCAGTTGTGCCACAGATGCAGTAAAGAGTTTAACGGAACGCAGACTGTGGGGGATGGAAAACTAACACTGGATGGCCTCACATTTAACACGTCTGATCTAACATAGTGCATATCTGTCAAATCCGTCATTATTTATGTATTGTAACAGGCCCACTGTGGGGTTACGAAAATCCCATTTTGATATATTTGTCTGTTTTCGCTGCATAACATTTAGAAGCCGCCCCTTTTCAGGTTTAGTAGAAGTGACTGCTAAATGCTAACTCCTGGTAGCGTAGCTAGCATGCAGAAATCGGTGGCGGTCCCAGTCAAAGTCGTTATTTAACTGTAATTCAGTTGATTGGTGATGATGACATGAACGTGTGTTGGGGTTGACATCCATACAAGACTTATAGTCTGATTTTTACCTCAACATAGTGTGAAATACACATGTAAACAGTAGCCTAAATGAAGGCTAATTTAGCTGGGGGGGCGACGAGGAAATTGGGGATCTTTCCCCTGTGTGTTTCCATGGCGTTTCCATTGTTTTGGTCGAGTTCCGTTGACCTCTTGACCACATCTATTGTTTATTATAAACCTGGTGGTTTGAGACCTGAATTCTGATTGGCTGGAAGCCATTGTATATCAGACCGTATACCACAGGTATGACAAAACAGATATGTTTACTGCTCTAATTAGGTTGGTAACCAGTTTATAATAGCAATAAGGCACCTCGGGGGATTGTGGGATATGGCCAATATACCACGGCTAACGGCTGTATCCGGGCACTCCTCGTTGCGTCGTGCCTAAGAACAGCTCTTAGCCGTGGTATATTGGCCGTATACCACACCTCCTCGGGCCTCATTGCTTAATTAAAGTTGTTCTTTAAAATATCTAAATAAACATGTCTCCACCCCTCATATCACACTCTCACTAACATCATATGTGTGTTCATTTAATAATCAATTAGAGAGAGAGACAGGTATCACATTCATTTAGTACTGTTCATATCCACAGGAGGAATCATTTTGTACTGTTCATATCCACAGGAGGAATCATTTTGTACTGTTCATATCCACTGGAGGAATCATTTAGTACTGTTCATATCCACTGAATGAATCATTTAGTACTGTTCATATCCACAGGAGGAATCATTTTGTACTGTTCATATCCACCAGATTAATCATTTTGTACTGTTCATATCCACTAGATGAATCATTTAGTACTGTTCATATCCACTAGATGAATCATTTAGTACTGTTCATATCCACTAGATGAATCATTTTGCACTGTTCATATCCACTAGATGAATCATTTAGTACTGATCATATCCACTAGATGAATCATTTAGTACTGTTCATATCCACTAGATGAATCATTTTGCACTGTTCATATCCACTAGATGAATAATTTAGTACTGTTCATATCCACTAGATGAATCATTTTGTACTGTTCATATCCACTAGATGAATCATTTTGCACTGTTCATATCCACTAGATGAATCATTTAGTATGGTTCATATCCACTGGATGAATCATTTTGTACTGTTCATATCCACTAGATGAATCATTTAGTACTGTTCATATCCACTGGATGAATCATTTTGTACTGTTCATATCCACTGGATGAATCATTTTGTACTGTTCATATCCACTAGATGAATCATTTTGTACTGTTCATATCCACCAGATGAATCATTTTGTACGGTTCATATCCACTAGATGAATCATTTAGTACTGTTCATATCCACTAGATGAATCATTTTGTACTGTTCATATCCACCGGGTGAATCATTTAGTACTGTTCATATCCACTGGATGAATCATTTTGTACTGTTCATATCCACTGGATGAATCATTTTGTACTGTTCATATCCACTAGATGAATCATTTTGTACTTTCATATCCACTAGATGAATCATTTAGTACTGTTCATATCCACTAGATGAATCATTTAGTACTGTTCATATCCACTGGATGAATCATTTTGTACTGTTCATATCCACAAGATGAATCATATAGTACTGTTCATATCCACCGGATGAATCATTTAGTACTGTTCATATCCACTAGATGAATCATTTTGCACTGTTCATATCCACTAGATGAATCCTTTTGTACTGTTCATATCCACTGGATGAATCATTTTGTACTGTTCATATCCACTAGATGAATCATTTAGTACTGTTCATATCCACTAGATGAATCATTTAGTACTGTTCATATCCACCAGATGAATCATTTTGTACTGTTCATATCCACTGGATGAATCATTTAGTAATGTTCATATCCACCAGATGAATCATTTTGTACTGTTCATATCCACTGGATGAATCATTTTGTACTGTTCATATCCACTAGATGAATCATATAGTACTGTTCATATCCACCGGATGAATCATTTAGTACTGTTCATATCCACTGGATGAATCATTTTGTACTGTTCATATCCACTGGATGAATCATTTTGTACTGTTCATATCCACTAGATGAATCATATAGTACTGTTCATATCCACCGGATGAATCATTTAGTACTGTTCATATCCACTAGATGAATCATATAGTACTGTTCATATCCACCGGATGAATCATTTAGTACTGTTCATATCCACTGGATGAATCATTTTGTACTGTTCATATCCACTGGATGAATCATATAGTACTGTTCATATCCACCGGATGAATCATTTAGTACTGTTCATATCCACTGGATGAATCATTTAGTACTGTTCATATCCACTAGATGAATCATTTTGCACTGTTCATATCCACTAGATGAATCATTTAGTATGGTTCATATCCACTGGATGAATCATTTTGTACTGTTCATATCCACTAGATGAATCATTTAGTACTGTTCATATCCACTGGATGAATCATTTTGTACTGTTCATATCCACTGGATGAATCATTTTGTACTGTTCATATCCACTAGATGAATCATTTTGTACTGTTCATATCCACCAGATGAATCATTTTGTACGGTTCATATCCACTAGATGAATCATTTAGTACTGTTCATATCCACTAGATGAATCATTTTGTACTGTTCATATCCACCGGGTGAATCATTTAGTACTGTTCATATCCACTAGATGAATCATTTTGTACTGTTCATATCCACTAGATGAATCATTTTGTACTGTTCATATCCACTAGATGAATCATTTTGCACTGTTCATATCCACTAGATGAATCATTTAGTACTGTTCATATCCACTAGATGAATCATTTAGTACTGTTCATATCCACTGGATTAATCATTTTGTACTGTTCATATCCACTAGATGAATCATATAGTACTGTTCATATCCACCGGATGAATCATTTAGTACTGTTCATATCCACCAGATGAATCATTTTGTACTGTTCATATCCACTGGATGAATCATATAGTACTGTTCATATCCACCGGATGAATCATTTAGTACTGTTCATATCCACTGGATGAATCATTTTGTACTGTTCATATCCACTAGATGAATCATATAGTACTGTTCATATCCACCGGATGAATCATTTAGTACTGTTCATATCCACTGGATGAATCATTTTGTACTGTTCATATCCACTGGATGAATCATTTTGTACTGTTCATATCCACTAGATGAATCATTTTGTACTGTTCATATCCACCAGATGAATCATTTTGTACGGTTCATATCCACTAGATGAATCATTTAGTACTGTTCATATCCACTAGCTGAATCATTTTGTACTGTTCATATCCACTAGATGAATCATTTAGTACTGTTCATATCCACTAGATGAATCATTTAGTACTGTTCATATCCACTGGATGAATCATTTTGTACTGTTCATATCCACAAGATGAATCATATAGTACTGTTCATATCCACCGGATGAATCATTTAGTACTGTTCATATCCACTAGATGAATCATTTTGCACTGTTCATATCCACTAGATGAATCCTTTTGTACTGTTCATATCCACTGGATGAATCATTTTGTACTGTTCATATCCACTAGATGAATCATTTAGTACTGTTCATATCCACTAGATGAATCATTTAGTACTGTTCATATCCACCAGATGAATCATTTTGTACTGTTCATATCCACTGGATGAATCATTTAGTACTGTTCATATCCACTAGATGAATCATTTAGTACTGTTCATATCCACTAGATGAATCATTTAGTACTGTTCATATCCACTAGATGAATCATTTAGTACTGTTCATATCCACTGGATGAATCATTTTGTACTGTTCATATCCACAAGATGAATCATATAGTACTGTTCATATCCACCGGATGAATCATTTAGTACTGTTCATATCCACTAGATGAATCATTTTGCACTGTTCATATCCACTAGATGAATCCTTTTGTACTGTTCATATCCACTGGATGAATCATTTTGTACTGTTCATATCCACTAGATGAATCATTTAGTACTGTTCATATCCACTAGATGAATCATTTAGTACTGTTCATATCCACCAGATGAATCATTTTGTACTGTTCATATCCACTGGATGAATCATTTAGTAATGTTCATATCCACCAGATGAATCATTTTGTACTGTTCATATCCACTGGATGAATCATTTTGTACTGTTCATATCCACTAGATGAATCATATAGTACTGTTCATATCCACCGGATGAATCATTTAGTACTGTTCATATCCACTGGATGAATCATTTTGTACTGTTCATATCCACTGGATGAATCATTTTGTACTGTTCATATCCACTAGATGAATCATATAGTACTGTTCATATCCACCGGATGAATCATTTAGTACTGTTCATATCCACTAGATGAATCATATAGTACTGTTCATATCCACCGGATGAATCATTTAGTACTGTTCATATCCACTGGATGAATCATTTTGTACTGTTCATATCCACTGGATGAATCATATAGTACTGTTCATATCCACCGGATGAATCATTTAGTACTGTTCATATCCACCAGATGAATCATTTTGTACTGTTCATATCCACTGGATGAATCATATAGTACTGTTCATATCCACCGGATGAATCATTTAGTACTGTTCATATCCACTGGATGAATCATTTTGTACTGTTCATATCCACTAGATGAATCATATAGTACTGTTCATATCCACCGGATGAATCATTTAGTACTGTTCATATCCACTGGATGAATCATTTTGTACTGTTCATATCCACTGGATGAATCATTTTGTACTGTTCATATCCACTAGATGAATCATTTTGTACTGTTCATATCCACCAGATGAATCATTTTGTACGGTTCATATCCACTAGATGAATCATTTAGTACTGTTCATATCCACTAGCTGAATCATTTTGTACTGTTCATATCCACTAGATGAATCATTTAGTACTGTTCATATCCACTAGATGAATCATTTAGTACTGTTCATATCCACTGGATGAATCATTTTGTACTGTTCATATCCACAAGATGAATCATATAGTACTGTTCATATCCACCGGATGAATCATTTAGTACTGTTCATATCCACTAGAATTGAATCATTTTGCACTGTTCATATCCACTAGATGAATCCTTTTGTACTGTTCATATCCACTGGATGAATCATTTGTACTGTTCACGATCCACGGAATGAATCATTTAGTACTGGTTCATATCACTAGATGATCATATTTAGTACTGTTCAATATCCAGCCAGATTGAATCATTTGTACTGTTCATATCCACTGGATGAATCATTTAGTACTGTTTTCATATCCACTAGATGAATCCATTTAGTACTGTTCATATCCCTGGAAATGACATTTTGTACTGTTCATATCCACAAGCATGAATCATATAGTACTGTTCATATCCCCCGGATGAATCATTTTATACTGTTGCATATCCACTAGAATGAATCATTTTGCACTGTTCATATCCACGAGATAATGCCTTTTGTACTGTTCATATCCCTGAGATGAATCATTTTGTACTGTTCATATCCACTAGATGATCATTTAGTCTGTTCAATATCCACTAGATGAATCATTAGTACTGTTCATATCCACGGATGAATCATTTAGTACTGTTCATATCCACTAGATGAATCATATAGTACTGTTCATATCCACCGGATGAATCATTTAGTACTGTTCAATCCACTGGATGAATCATTTTGTACTGTTCATATCCACTGGATGAATCATTTTGTACTGTTCATATCCACTAGATGAATCATATAGTACTGTTCATATCCACCGGATGAATCATTTAGTATGTTCATATCCACTGGATGAATCATTAGTACTGTCATATCCACTAGATGAATCATTTTGTACTGTTCATATCCACTAGATTAATCATTTTGTACTGTTCATATCCACTAGATGAATCATTTGTACTGTTCATATCCACTAGATGAATCATTTAGTACTGTTCATATCCACTATGATGAATCATTTTGTACTGTTCATATCCACTAGATGAATCATTTGTACTGTTCATATCCACTAGATGAATCATTTAGTACTGTTCATATCCACTAGATGAATCTTTTGTACTGTTCATATCCACTGGATGAATCATTTTGTACTGTTCATATCCACTAGATGAATCATTTAGTACTGTTCATATCCACTAGATGAATCATTTGTACTGTTCATATCCACTAGATGAATCATTTGTACTGTTCATATCCACTGGATGAATCATTTGTACTGTTCATATCCACAGATGAATCATTTTGTACTGTTCATACCAGATGAATCATTTTGTACTGTTCATATCCACTAGATGAATCATATAGTACTGTTCATATCCACCGGATGAATCATTTAGTACTGTTCATATCCACTGGATGAATCATTTTGTACTGTTCATATCCACGGATGAATCATTTAGTACTGTTCATATCCACTAGATGAATCATTGTATGTTCATATCACGATGAATCATTGTACTGTTCATATCCACTAGATGAATCATTTTAGTACTGTTCATATCCACGGATGAATCAT